>NC_089274.1:13345631-13649798 GCF_963678975.1 Dysidea avara
TGGATGTGCATGTCTGTATCTGCTGATGGTTTACACATGTTACCAATCCGATACCGATATGCAAACAAGGCCAATATAGCCGATCCTTCAGTTAATTAACAACAACGGAAATTTTATAAACTAAAAGGGCCGGGTCATTACAACAAATTTGTTTACTTTGGACGGCTGTGGGCACACCTGGTTTACTGAAATTGTTTTCGTAAAAGTGTGTGTGTGTGTGTGTGTGTGTGTGTGTGTGTGTGTGTGTGTGTGTGTGCGTTTGTGTGTGTGTGTACATATGTTTGTCTGTACACACTCATGTGAGCAAAATTGTTAATGGTGAAAGCAGTTTGTACGTAAAAACAAAATGTATTAAACTTCCGAACAGGTGAAAAGAGGTGGTTTCTTTCTGGCAGTCTGAAATGTGGGTGTGGTGACTCTCCTTAGACTTTGTGAATTACCCTCCCTTTGGGTTCTACAGGCGTTTAACAACTAAAAAACAATGGTGCAGGCCTCGTAGACTACCAGGAATAGCCTATCTTTTTGAGCAGGCCTCGTAGACTACCAGGAATAGCCTATCTTTTTGAGTTAAAAGGGGAGCATCCCTACTGTGCATTTTGAATGTAGCACAGAAGGGATATTCACTTCTTATTGTTTTATTTGGACATTATGTACTACTCCGATCCAGCTTGTTTCATTGCAGACATTGTCCCTACTCTAATTTAAAATTCCTAATTTTTTCTTATACTTGTAATTAAAACACAATTAAGATACAAATATCATGGCTGTTTTATACCTATTACCACAGTGCCTCCTTCACTTCAGTAACATTCTCACACTTACTTTGGGCAGTTGGGAACAAAAGTGACATCTATTCCTTCAGGTTCATTTATTTGCAGAGTTATATCATCCGTGATTTCCTGAAAAAGAATAAAGTAAAGTATGCAGTATCATACAGTACGATAGTACTGTGTAGTAGGGATTGGTAAGAAATCATATGGCTTTATGACTCTTTGTACTTAAAAAAACAGCCTTGCAATAAGTTTTACCAGAAAAAACCACCTGGAATGCATTAGTACTGCTGTACCTTGACCTGAATTTCATCTGCCTGCTCTAAGACCCGGCGTTTAATATTTGTGGTGCGCGTCACTACCCAAACACGTGATTTTAACGAAGTGTGAATACGTGTGTGTAAGACGAAGGTAAACTGGTGCTAGCAGCCAAGGAGTCCTCTATAACATTTATTAATGCCAGGTAGTTGTTACCAGTTTAGTTTATTTTTTGCGAGATAGCTAGTAAAGCGCATCACCTTTGAGGGGTGGATCCAGTGTTCTAAAAGAGAGGTTTCATTCTTAATGGTCGACTCTCCAGCGATGCTTTACTGATAAATCATTAATATTTAGGCCTTCAGGAATGCAGCTGAAGCCTTTAACAGTTACTGTAATAGTCTGAAAAGACAATACAATAATTATTTTTAGAGGCGCTTATTGCATACGATGGTAAAAGATAGCAACTTCAAGTCATATTTGTACTATGTGGAAAACTATAAAGCTATTAAAAAATTAAAACATTTAAAAGGAAGTAGGGAATGGCATACGCAAAGTAAGAAAACAAGCTCAAAAATGTTACAGCTGAAATAAGAATGATTCATGCAAAAAAAGTAAGGAAACAAGTCAAACAGGATTAGATGGCTACTTGCTAAAATGACACACATTTTAATCCCTATTCTGACATAGTAAGATATTCACCAAAAGTAGGTACTAAAATGTGTCATTTTAGCAAGTAGCCATCTAATCTTGTTCGACTTGTTTCCTTCCTTTTTTTTGCATGGATCATTCTCATTTCAGCTGTAACATTTTCTACTTACTTTTTCTTGTTTTTTTTTTTTTACTTTTTCTATGCCAATCCCTACTTCCTTTTAAATGCTTTAATTTTTTAATAGCTAGTACAATTACAAACAGGGGCAATCGAATAGGCTAAAGAGTGGAGGAGACAAGGAAATGGGAAATAGAAACATATACAACAGATTGGATGTCATTCTGTGAGGCCAGTAACTAACTAAAACTCTGGGATACTATTTTTTCACTGTGTTGGGGGGGGGGGGGGGACTATTGTCATTCTATACTACAAGTTTCATCTCACCCTGTATGCTCTTTCAACTATGTCAACTATGTCAGAAGAATTAGCAGACAGTTGCAAAATAATAGCATCTGGCAATTGTTCCCTCATATCCTAGCAGAAAAGAACACAATGATAAAACAAAAACATGTTGTTAAACAGTAACAACTACAATATTTAGCACATATTTTATTGCTACATATTTATATATTCCTTCACAATGGACACATGGTATGGAGTGTATGTACATACCTCCAAAATAATGCCGGAATCTAGTAATGCACCAAAAACCAACTGAATATTCCGTTCTCTCAGGAGACTCTCTATCATGCCAAGAGATGGATAATCCTAAACAAGGTAACAAGGTTATAATGACAAAACACATTCCAGAAACCTGCACTTGTAGAAGAACATAGCAATTATTAAGCTAAAAAAGGCCGGTAGTTTGGTATGTATGATTCTGGCAGGCTATGAAAACAAATTCTGTAGTGAAATATATTAATATAAGTATGATAGGATTTAAAGATGTCCGTACTGTACATGCAGTCCAACATGTACACACAGACAAATTGTGCCTTTGAAATTAAATGCATTACAATGAAATTATATGTATTACAAATACAAAATACGAACATAAGTGATGGTCCCATTATAGAAGTAAGCATTAGATTCACTCTCTGGTTGAAGTAGACAATCACGAACAGGCGGATACACAATACCAGCAAGCTACAGAATAAAACCATAACAATTTATTATGATTACTGCATATTATGCACTTTTGTTTAATATGTGGTAACAATAATACAAGTTCACACTAGCATACCAACTAGCATACTGCAGACTCTGGTTAATATATTATTAGGTGCATGCAAGTTAAAAAAACAAACAAACAAAAAAAACACAATTCAGTAAACTGAAATTCTGATCCATGGTTGCTTTCATCTTTCATTAAAAAAAAAGAACTTGGTTGAAAGTGTTGGCTGTCAGTGATTTCTTTGTTACAATGTGTATATAGTGTACATGTTACAACATACATACCTTCCCATCTCCAGCAACATGGATTGGAGCATCAGAAATGTGCATCAACATTTTCAGTGATGGTGGCCTCCAACCAATTATCTATGTAAATTATGCACAATTCATAGAACCGAAATACGTAAGAGACAGAAATCTGGTTGGAATTATTGAAAGACAAAATATTTTAGTGTAGGTTACAAATGGCCTTTCCATTGAAAATGTACAGGAAATTTGTCTGGTAAGAATAAATTTTGGCCATCTAACTGTTGACATTGGTCAGAAAATGACAAATGGCCGACTTTCATTTCTAGCACTGAAGGAGATTTATATAACACAAAATAAAATCTCATATAATCTTGTTTCACTAGTTTGGATCCCTACTTCATTTTAATTTAAAGTTGGTTAGTTTTTTAAATATATGTATGATATACACGTATGACTAGAATATTGAACATGGCAGTTGTATTAGGGTGACTGCTTTATTAGAGTATCTTGAATGGACCTAACTGACCTACACACCAAGAAGTGAGCACCTCTCCATGCTTCCTTTTCACCATGCTATTAGTAAGAGACTTGAAAGACAGAAATAAGTATGGCTAGATCATTAAGGGTGTGTCAGTGCTCGATCATTATTGGTGCTGCTAGATTGCAAAGAGGTGTAGGCAATACCAACGTGCAACTACAAGTACAGTAAATTGCAAGACGATTGTCAGTTACAATCATTTTGTAGTGATATCACATGAAATACAGTCAATAGGATGATTCATTTGGATTTGAAATGTACATGTGTCTGCTCGGCTTTCATTGGTTGATTTTCACGTGAGTCATCAGTATGACATTGTGCAAGGGATATGCCCACAGTGGTCGGTACCGACCACCATTCAAATAAAATAGCCACCAGTACCACTCAACAACCACTACATATTCACCTCTGACATAACAAGTTAAGGCCCCCATACAAACATTTCTGGACTTAAAGTATCTTGTAGCCACCACTATTCTAAACCTGGGCACATCTCTGTGTGTGGTGCACAAACTTACTTCTTCACACAAAATAGCCTGCAATACTGCATCCATTCCTCCTTCTGGTGTATCTAAATTACCAGAAATCGTCTGGTTGTTAAGTGTTTCCTACAGCATACCAGATATACATATTATACAATAATCTAGTCTCTTTGTCATACCACATGACAATATGGTTGTAATCAGACCTCTGAGTGAACTTTACAGACACTGGAAGCTGATACATGCATCTTATACAGTGGCAAATCACGTATGCATGCTGTGTTTAAAAAGCTAACAGTACTTGTGTATAATTAGTTATTATAACAAACCTGAAATACATTAGAATCACTAGTCAATGGCACTATATGCCTAAATCCATACGCAGGTCGGCAGCCACGTCTACACGGATCATCGAACCTATGAATTTTAAGTGTAGTTAACTCGAAAGTTATTCAAGTAATGTATGCTTACGATAGTTGAGTTTCTGATATATAAGGAGCAATTGGCTTATCAACAAACAGTCCCATTCCTACTCGATAATTGTTTGTGATATTTGAAGCTATGTGCGTCACTAAAAAAATATAACACACATGTACATAAAATATCCTAAAGTATACAAACAGACACACACTACACACATTGATCACATGCTGCAGTATAGTATAGTGCTAATCATCCTGGAATTGGCCAGGTTGTTAATGAGTTAAGTACATAACGTTAGCCATGCACAATAATGTATGTTTGTATTGTACCTGATGGTAGGCCTACTTGTACTATAGACAGGCAGAGCATTCATTCCCTAAATCTACTCAGTCTTTATGTGATTGGGGCAAATGGTAAGTGATTTACTATGGTTGTGCAAAGATAGTAATGCAAAATGCAACATGTATTTTGTCTTTAGATATAGTATTGAGGAGGTTGTAATGATTGTACTAAGAAAACAGCTAAGTATAGTGTTAAAGCATTGCCGCGAGTGCTTTACAAAAAATAAAGTACGAGGCGGGAGGCCAAGTGCTTTATTTTTCATACAGCACGAGCAAGGCAATGCTTTTAAATGATTTATGGAACTTTCTAGTTGTGTAGCTTCACCATACACTAGGACTCATAATTAACACACGATGCACGAAGCCTGAATGCACACAAAGTAGTTTCACAAAGTAACTCAAGCGTAGTTCACCATAGTTTGGCATAGTAGACGTTCATCATGTATTTTGGCAGGTTTTGGTAAAAACCCACAATCGATTCTATTGCGACACATGGTGAAGTATTTCCGTGATATCTCCAGGATTTGTCCGTTTACATTAACAAACATAACAGCAACATTACCTTCTCCCACCCATCATCGAAGCATTTAGGTATGTCTATAAAAGCAATCCAGTGGTAGAACTCGTATTGGGGTCATTCCATGCCAAATCAACAAAAAAAATCCAGACCCCTTTGGATTTTCGTGAAATTTGGCACAAACATGGACCCTTTCAAGAAATTTTCCCACACCAAAATTTGACTCATTTTATTGGTCTCCCTTTAAGTTACGACCACTCAAAGTTTCTGCTGAAAATTTTATTTTGCTTACATGTCTTCAATAAAAAGACCATAACTTTGCTTGTGATTCACATAGAACCATCTGGGTTAGATTTGTGAAATCCTTATTAAATACTCTTTCAGGTGATATATAATGTTTTATAATTGCTAAAAGGAAAAGGTCAAACCACAAAATGTAGCTTTTTCCTTTGATCTTAATTTTCAGAAATATATATTTTTAATTAAATTTATTTTGGGTTTACATGTTGCTCTAATACCCATCATTCATTACTGTGAATTTAAAGTTGGGATCAATAGTAGATCATAAGTTATAAGTGTTAATGTGTAGCCTTGTAATCACTGCTGTTTGTATGGTTCAAGTATGCAAAGATGCAATACCAATTGCAAGTACTTTTATATAATACCATGTCACAATCATTTTATACATTGCTGGTTTGTAAGTAATGTTAATTTGTTTATGTTTTGTAAGAAACCCAGTAAAAGCTTATCTAATCCAAAACAGCCAGGCTGTAAAAAAAGTGTGCGGCCCTCAAAAAGGCTATGGTGAAAAAAGATGTGAAATCCAAGGTGGCGGCCAAGAAATGGCTGTGATGGTAGGTTACCGTATGACAGGAAATTTTGACGAAAGGAAAATTTGACGAATTTGCAATTCTCCAGCATTGACGAATTTAATGTTGACGAAAGCTTGCAGTGGTTAAGCGCCTCTAAAAATATTTTGTGCGTGCTGATTGAACACGTGCATACTTGTGACCGAAGGTGCTTGTGATGACCCTACCGCGACGCGATGTTTGAATTTATTATCTGTTCAGCTATTCAAGGACACCATGTATATAAAGATATCTGGGAGAATCCAACAATCGGAGAAGAGCTGAAATGCCAGCGTGAAATAGGAAATTCGCACGACCCTCTCGCTGTCCTAAAACGAATCGATGGACACAACACAATTATTGGGCATGTTTCTCAAAGAATATCTGCCTCTTGCAGTGCTTTCATTAGGCGTGGCAGCATCATTCAGTGCACCGTAATTGGCAATAGAAGATACAACGTTGATTTGATCCAAGGTGGACTAGAAGTTCCTTGCAAGTTGCGGTTCGCAATCAATTCATCCCAGGAATTTTGTAAAAAGACTGAGATTTCAGTGTCTACCACATTATCAACGACTGCTACGTTTTCTTTAGAAAAGTCAACTTCCATGATCGAAGACCAAGACATGGCTGTAGATGTTAAGATGGAAGAAAGCTGCAAGAGCCTAAGTGAATCAGAGTCACCATCTTTATCTCTATCAGTACCCCGCTCAGATAGTAATGATGATGGGACACATATTGTGCCAGTATGTGATGAGAAAAGCCAGATCACAACTTCAACACCATCCACGGTAGTACCACATAGTGTACATAATAACATTATGGTAGAGGAAGTTGTTTGTTCTCCACCTAAAAAGCGAGCAAAGAAATTTAATGAAGAAGCTATCATCATGGGAGACAAGTTATCAGATGTTGAGATAAATTTTGCACAAAGAATTCTGAAGGCGCAATTTCCAAGGATCAATGGACTTCAATCGACATTGCTTCAATGCAAGCCATACACTGTAGATCACCAAATCAATGAAAATAAACTTCAAATAGTCTTTTTCAAAGATCGAAGCCACTGGATACTTGCCACAACCATCAGATGTGAGACTGGTGAAGTAAAGGTTTATGACTCTATTTTTAATTCTCTTGACAAGGAATCACTGCGTACCACTATGAAGCTATTTTCTTCTGGTGATAATAAACCAAGGGTAAGATTAAGTCCTTCACAGAAGCAAAAAGGTTCGAATGACTGTGGTGTTTTTGCTATTGGCATCGCTGTTGCAGTTGCTTTTGGATTAAATCCAAGTAAAGTTCATTTCCAACAGGACAGAATGAGAGCCCACTTGGTAAATTGTTTCAACAAAGAATTGTTTTCACTTTTTCCTGTGTTGTAGATAATAATATTGACATTGCATATTATCTAATCTAATCTAACATAAAAGAAAAAAAAAAATATATCGCACATGCAGTTGTACAATGCTAGCTATATACATAATATAGAAATTCTTTAGTGTGTTTGAAATTAGTACTATTTGAAATAACTTTGATGATTGCTGTTGTATAATAAAAGTTCAATGTACAAAAAGTATCATGACTGCTTTAAGTACTTAGCTATGAAGCTGAATCCATTCTTAATTATTGTAGGGTTGCTTTTGAAATGCCTGTACAAAGAAATCATCCACATGGCTCCCAGTGGCTTCATGATGGTTAATCTGAGGTCAACAGGTTCCTTAGGATCCACTCCCTGAAATAGGCGGCAGATTTTGGTTGAATACCATTCTTGAAACTGCTTTCTCAAGAAGTCTTTTGCAGGCTTATTGACACTGATATCCAATGGCTGCAACCTATCTGTGCAGTTAGCAGGGATAAGAACCACGTACACATTATGTGCATCTATGTGTGTTAGCAGTGTCTCTGTACACTGTGCTTTAAAATTATCAAACAGCAGCAGTGCAGGATGATTTGATGGCAGCTTCATCTCCTTCTTCTTCATATTAATGTAGGGTAAAATGATTACATCTATGTACTCTTGCATAGTGCTCTCATTGCACCAGTGACTACCAGAATATGTTATATGCCAGTCATTGGGAAAATCAACCTGTGGTAGACAGCGAGGTGTTTTACCTTCGTACACTAACTGGGGTGGTAAAAAGTCACCCTCCATTGTGCCAGCAAAGCAAGCAGTGATCTGCCTTTTATCATCTTTTCCAGCCAAGCCTACCCTTTTACTTCCTTCAACTTCCATTGTCCACGATGCTGGTGGAACATAATTTATGGCAGTCTGGTCCCAGTTAATAATCAAGGCAGGTGGAATATCTTCTAAATCAACCAGTTGCTTGATATTCAACAAAAACTGTTCTTTGACACTGTCAAAGTGTTCTGGTGAAACCTTATTCTTACTACAAGCCTTACGTTTCACCATCCCCATGCGGCTCAACAAACTTTGAGCCCAGCCCTTAGTGATTTCAATGCCTCCAAATTCGCCACTTCCTTTTAGTAAATTTGCATCTTTGCTTTTCACAATCCCTTCCGCCGATGCCATTACCACTGCAGTATTAACGGCAGTCCCTCGTTCACGAAGGTACTTGATGTACTCTCGCACCTGCATGTCCAACTCATTGCCCAACAAAAGTGGTCTGCCCTGCTTCTTTTTGCGAGGTAATTCTTTAAGTTCTTTTATTTTGTCTTGAGGGAGATCCTTCACGAAATCATTATATTCATCCTTAAGCCGTCTAACTGTGGGCTCTGTCAACCCAAGTTTGGGAAACTTATGAGCGTAGTACCGCAATGTGTCAGCTGTTCCAATAGCAAAAGCCTTTTTCCCCACTTTGCAACGTTGCGCGTCCGTCAAGTATAAATACGGCCCCTTCTGTTTTCGTGAAGTTTCACTCTTCGTAATGGCCTTTGCAACAGCAGCGTTAGCAGATGTAATAGCATCTGTCGGCACTTTATCTGAAGGGGACCACGTGGATCTGGTAAAGTCGAACAAAGTTGATCACTGCTCCTCGACTTCTTGGTAACTGTAAAGTACTGTAGAATCGACATTATCCATAGTACAGTTAACGGGCTGAGTGCCTCCTTTCAACAACCTTTCACACTTTGATCCAAGCTTCGATCACTGCTAAATACGCACACAACATCCAAAAATTAATATAGCCTGGAAGTGCTTATTTAGTAAAGTTTGACGAATTAAATATTGACTAAACCAAAAATTCGTCAAATTCGTCAAATTTTCCTGTCGTACGGTAATGGTAAAAATTTTAATAATGACAATTCAGGTAAATTTTGTGAAGCGGCACAAAATTCACTTGAATTGTCATTATTAAAATTTTTACCATTAACCTACCATCACAGCCATTTCTTGGCCGCCACCTTGGATTTCACATCTTTTTTCACCATAGCCTTTTTGAGGGCCGCACACTTTTTTTACAGATTGGCTGTTTTGGATTAGATTTCATTTCTTTTTGTATTTGTATACCTCAAAGCCGGCCTGTGGCCGGCTTTGGGACTTTTTTAACCTATCTTTTTTCTTTACTACAGGAAGAAGAAAAGATGAAGTAGATGTACTTTAAATATTTTATCAGTAAATGTACAAATTATATATATAATACATAATATTATATTGATTACAGAAATCTCCATGGTGGTTCTTTGTAACTAAACACTCTACAAGGTGACTTCTTCTAGATGCTCTCTCTACAGGGTGAATTGCTTTGTAGCTGAACGATCTACAAGGTAACTTCTTCTAGCTGATCTCTCTACAGGGTGATTTGTTTGTAGCTGAATTCTGTACAGGTGATTTGTTTGCAGCTGAGCTCTTTACAGAATGGTTTCTTTATAGCTGAACTCTCTAAAAGGTAACTTCTTCTAACTGATCTTTCTACAGGGCAATTTGTTTCTGGCGGAATTTTCTACAGGGTGATTTCTTTGCAGCTGAACTCTCTACATAGTGGTTTCTTTGTAGCTGAACTCTCTACAAGGTAATTTCTTCTAGCTGATCTCTCTACAGGGAGATTTGTTTGTAGCTGAACTATCTACAAGGTAGCTGATCTCTCTACAGGGTGATTTGTTTGTAGCTGAATTCTGTACAGGTGATTTATTTGCAGCTGAGCTCTTTACAAAATGGTTTCTCTGTAGTTGAATTCTCTACAAGGTAACTTTCTAACTGATGTCTCTACAAGGTGACTAGTTTGTAGCTGAACTCTCTACATGGTGGTTTCTTTGTAACTGAACTTTCTACAAGGTGACTTCTAGCTGATCTTTCTACAGGTTGATTTGCTTGTAGCTGAACTCTCTACAAGGTAACTTCTTCTAGCTGATCTCTCTACAGGGTGATTTGTTTGTAGCTGAATTCTGTACAGGTGATTTGTTTGCAGCTGAGCTCTTTACAGAATGGTTTCTTTGTAGCTGAACTCTCTACAAGGTAACTTCTTCTAGCTGATCTTTCTACAGGGTGATTTGTTTGTAGCTGAATTTTCTAGAGGGTGATTTGTTTGCAGCTGAACTCTCTACATGGTGGTTTCTTTGTAGCTGAACTCTCTACAAGGTAACTTCTTCTAGCTGATGTCTTTACAGGGTCACTAGTTTGTAGCTGAGCTCTCTACATGGTGGTTTCTTTGTAACTGAACTCTCTACAAGGTAACTTCTTCTAGCTGATCTTTCTACAGGGTGATTTGTTTGTAGCTGAATTCTGTACAGGTGATTTGTTTGCAGCTGAGCTCTTTACAGAATGGTTCTTTTGTAGCTGAACTCTCTACAAGGTAACTTCTACTAGCTGTTGTCTCTACAAGGTCACTAGTTTGTAGCTGAGCTCTCTACATGGTGGTTTCTTCTAGCTGATCTTTCTACAGGGTGATTTGTTTGAAGGTGAACTCTCTACAAGGAAACTTCTTCTAGCTGATCTCTCTACAGGGAGATTTGTTTGTAGCTGAACTCTCTACAGGTGATTTGTTTGCAGCTGAACTCTCTACATCATGGTTTCTTTGTAGCTGAACTCTCTACAAGGTAACTTCTTCTAGCTGATCTCTCTACAGGGAGATTTGTTTGTAGCTGAACTCTCTGCAAGGTAACTTCTTCTATTGATCTCTCTACAGGGCGATTTGTTTGTAGCTGAACTCTCTACATGGTGGTTTGTTTGTAGCTGAACTCTATAAGGTGATTTCTTCTAGCTGAACTATCTCTTTCCATAGTTGCATGAACTCCCTACAAGATAACTTCTTCTAGCTGATCTCTCTACAGGGTGAATTGTTTGTAGCTGATCTCTCCACAAGGTGACTTGTTTGTAGCTGATCTCTATACAGGTTACTTGTTTCTAGCTGATCTCTATACAGGTTACTTGTTTCTAGCTGATCTCTTGAATTCTCTTCAGGGTGACTGCTCTATTAGGATGACTGCTCTATTAGAGTATCTCGATCTCGCACTTGCTGCACCAAGTTGGATTTCGTGTTATAACTCCGTGGTAGTGATGTGCGATATATCGAAAAAATATCGATTTCGCGATAATTTTGTCGATATCGTTATCGTATCGATTTTCGATACTGCTTTAGCAGATTTCGATATTTATCAACAAGGTAATATTTTGCGATAATTATCGAAATATCGAAGAATATTTCGATAAATCTACAGCATTTAGTGTATGATTGCATAATCACGCTAGAAATGAAGGTTGGTTCTGTACTATCTAGCCACTTTAAAAACTTGTCTGCCAGTTTTCTAGGCTTATTATTAGTTTTATGTAATAGTTTGTGTGCAAATTGTATTTCAAGCATATTTATAAATATCGGCCGCCCACGCAATTACACCACCCACACAATTAAAAATTATCGAAAATCGTATTGAAATTTCGATATTTACCCCAATATCGTATCGATATAATATCGAAATAAAAATCCTGATATCGCACACCACTACTCCGTGGCTTTACGTCTGATTCTTCTACACCATTGAAGAGCCATTCTAAGATGATTACTCCATCTGTACAACGATTTTCAAAGCATTACCCCCAGTGGTTTATCTGGTAGGCGTGGCAAGCAGTCGTTTTTTTTATTAGCTAATCTCGATTGCATAATTGTTACATACTGTTGGTTTTTTCGTTGTATCTTCCTGGCTTTTAGCTCGATTTCTTTCAAACCACAAAAGGTTTGAGGTTCAATAGTTAACCTATTCACCCACCAATTTTCAGCTTCTTCCCATACGCGGTTTACCCTGTAGGCGTGACAACATATTGGTGTTATTTTTTTGGCAATAACCGTTCATAACTCTTTGCCTGTTTATCGTATTCCAGGCAAAGTTGGTACCGAGATGCGCCTTTATACCCCCCTTCTGTGTGCCAAATTTCAAGGCAATCGGATATGGTGTTCGCGTCTTATAGCAGTTTTTGTAAGTGTGCGAAAAGAGGAAGAAAAATAAGAAGAAAAAAAAACGAAGAAACTAAGCCAATTTTTGAAGTCGCATATCTCCGGAACGCTTGAAGCGATTTCGCTCAAATTTGGAATGTGGAGTACTGAAGTTGGAGGGAGTGCCCACAGCAAAAATCGTCTTGTTTTGTCAAGGCAGCACGGAGCTACGGAGGTGCGAAAATCGCGTTTTCTTTCTTCCTGTTAATATACTCACGGGTGTTGCGTGCCGGCTTCTTGAACCGCACGACACACTACCGTGTGTCTTGATTTCACTGTAGTGAGCCCTTGTCAATACAAACCCTAACTATTTTAATGCATGAAATGATATTTGACATACCAATATAAGGTTACTTGCAATTGGTATTAGAAATTACACTGTAAAAATACCAAACAGCAGTGATTACAAGGCTACACATTAACACTAATAACTCATGATCTACTATAGGTCCCAACTTTAAACTCACAGTGATGAATGATAGGTATTAGAACAACATGTAAACCATAAATAAATTTAATTAAAGAATATGTTTTTGAAAATTAAGATCAAAGGAAAAAGCTACATTTTTGTAGGTTGACCTTTTCCTTTGAGCAATTATAAAATATTACATATCACCTGAAAGACAATTTAATAAGGATTTCAAAAATCTAAACCAGAAGTTTCTACATGAATCACAAGCAAAGTTATGGTCTTTTTATTGAAGATGTGTAAGTAAAATAAAATTTTCAGCAGAAACTTTGAGTGGTCATAATTTAAAGGGAGACCAATGAAATGAGCCAAATTTTGGTGTGAGAAAGTTTCTTGAAAGGGTCCACGTTTGTGCTAAATTCCATGAAAATTGAAAGGGGTCCGGATTTTTTTTTGTTGATTTGATATGGAATGACCCATTGGCTTGGGTGATTGATCACTCAGCGTGGCGAGGCTATCAGCCTTCACCGGCTTGGGTGATTAGTCATACTGGTGTGAGTGCCATGGGGTATTAGCTTGCACTAGGGCATGTGGGAAACTGTGCTTTATTGCCCACAGAGTGCTTTATTGTACGAATAAAACACTCTTTACGGTCCAATATAGCACTCTTTGTGGTCTGCTTGCCCTAAAGTGTACTTTATGAAATTTATAGTGTGCTTTTTCCTTTATCTCGCCCACGCAAAGTTACTTATAAAATGGAGTTACCACTGAAACTTTAGTTTATGTTGACCACTAACACATACAGTCATAATAGTGCTGGACTTCAGTTTGAGATCAGATATTGGTTAACATCAACTTCATCACCATCACTGACGGGTTACTATTTCTATACATTTGTCAGTGGGCAAGCAGAAAACAGTTAGACAGCAGACATTTACAGACAGGATTCCTTACAGAACATACAGTATACGTGTAATGTATGTCATCCTATGTATTGCTCACATGCATACATCAGGAACGCATGTAACTACTTACAAAGTGTATTGGTCACAGTTTTGAAGGTGTTCAGGGAGCCTTCCATTGACAGTGATTGATCCATCACAAAATACAAGTCCAAAGGAGCATTTCTAACCCTGTTAACCTGTATATTGAATGACTCTGGAGAACCTACACAACAACAGCAAACAATGATTGTCACTGTAGTGATGCATAACTTTTCACTGGCCCAACCGACCCACCTACACATTTAGTGAGTTTAAAACTTTTCACAAGGAAAAATCACTATAAAACTCTTGATAGCTTTTTCTTTATTACTACTGTTCACCTGCAATATCCTCTATGGATGCAAGTTGCATCATCAAGACCATGCTCACTTGTGTTTGTTATTTCTGCACTCCTTTTGTTCTGATTTTGTGTTAAATTTAAAAATTTATATACTGCCCCACCGATGCTATATTCTTGATATTTTTTTGCCCGTGAAACAAGTGATCAAGTTGAAGTGGTCTATATACACACAAAAGCTAGTGGTACAAACTAGACACCAAGTTATGGACAACACTGTGTTTTAATTCTGCCTATTTTTAGGGAGCTCCACATTAACCTACTAGCCTCTGTTTTTACATAATCTCTCCTATCCTATGGGCTACACTAGATGGTACATGGTTACATGCTATTGATACCATCCGCTTCTTTACAGGCTTGTAAAAATCAGAAAAGAAGATGAAGCACCAGTGAACAAAAATGGCTAAAACTAGCGTATGAGAAAATACTAGCAAAAGAAATTGTGGAGTTTCGTGTCTTGGTTCAAAACTGTGCAGGTCTTTGCTGATATAGACACATAAGAGTATCAGAACTGTAATACAATCAGGGTTGCTAAAAACATACCCAGTCTCAGTTTAATCTTAACTTGCTGTGGACTCACTAGCACTTGGCTGTTAACTGAATCATTCTGTATACGGTAAAAGATTGGCATGTACATACTTGTGAATAAGACAGACACAAATTCACACATACAAATAAAATAAGTACATACTCGTATAAAAGAAACACTTCCAACAGCATCCACTAATTCACTGTTAGAACAGTTGCCTTTATTATCTGTTTCATGAAAACATCTTGTTGGCCGGTCTGTATACTAGAAAACACAAGACAATGTTGAAAACCAACAAGGAACACATCAAATACATTACAGATGCCTGCATTGAGCCAATATACAGTACCACTCAAATGCAACGTCATCTCGCAAGAGTGCAAACGATTAAAAAACTCACTAATTAAAGGTGTGGCACCATTCCGCTCGCGAGTATTTATCCCATTTTGTTAGGGATGAATACTTGCAAACGAAATGGATGCCACGCCCTTTAATTAGTGAGTTTTTTTAATTGCTCACACTCTTGCGAGACAACGTTGCGTTTGAGTGGTACATACTGTATTATGTTAACACACAAACTGACTTGGAAAACTAGATAATCAGGACAATTCCAAGATGGCAGATATCCATATCAATGAACAGTGTCGGGCAAGTTACTTTTTAAAAGTAACTAGTTACATATTACTTGCAACTGAACTATTTAGTTAGTTACATTACCCATAAAATAAAGTAACTATAATAATATTACATATAATATTACTTTGTGTCCACAGCCTTAAGCTGTCACGTGTGAAACTACCACCTTATCACGTGACATGATTTCGTTGTTGGGCAATGTGCAAATCTTGGTTATAAGTAAGAAGCTGGTGAATAAGCTTCATTCAGTAGGCTTCAATACTTCGTTGTGGCTAGGCGTTACTCAGTGGATAACTAACGAGATTAGTAACTTCGTTACTTGTAGTAATAATATTACGTAATATTAGACTCGTTACAGTAACTATATTACTTAGGTAACGCGTTACATTTGTAAGTAAAGTAACTTGAGTTATATTACCTGTTTTTATAGCATATTTCGTTATATTACTTAGGTAGTATAGGTACCACAAAGTAATAATATTATGTAACGCGTTACTCCCATCACTGTCAATGAATAGTCTGGCACCACCGACCCTATTTAGGCGCTTATAAGCACCCCGAAAAAAGGGTCTGGTCTGTCTAGAATCAAGGATTTGTGCCACTGTTACCGAACTGGTGCGTCCAATCAAATCGCAGTATTGCCAATTAAATGCATTGTGGCCGCACGACATGAGTAAATACTGGGATGAAAGTCAAGAAACGAAAGTTGTGTGAGTTCTTTTTGTGTCAGGGTGAATAAACCAGGGACAATTTTTCATTTAAAATTCGTGATGCCTTCCCTCGGAAAGTAGAAATATCGCCTCCACAGCCTAAACATCAACCGCCCATAGAAAGTAACTGATTGAAATCCCTAGAGCATCACTGTCGTGATTGGATTCTTCGCTATTCGTGATCTCTAAATATGTTTGTTAACACGAGCCGCAGTGTAATTACGAATTCCAAAGCACAAGTCCTGAATGCTAGACAGATCAGACCCTATTTTTGGGGCGCTTATAAGTGCCTAATCAATGAATACAATATTTTTGCCGAAATTCCATTATCCCAACTAACTATTTCTGGACCTTACATAATATGGAAACCATAGAAGGAAATGTTAATCCACTTAGAAGAGAGTACAATACTTCATGTACAGTCATGTATACCACACAGGCTGTGTCATAACCACATAAATGTGTTTGTACTATGGAATGATGATGATGAAGCCCTTGATAGAATCATTTTTAGGATTCTGGAGAAGCCAGTGTTTCCGTGATGAGAAATTGTGGCATGGCTTCAACACAAAGACATAACAGTGAGATCATATCAAACACTATAGCTATTTTTTTGGGATCTGCTTGACATGGCCACTATAATGGAGTGGTCTTTTTAGAGAGGTGGCTACTCATTGAAGTTTCACTGTAGCATATAAAATAAGAGCCCCATTTTACATGGGACACTATTTATAAGTCAGTAATACCTACAAGAATATGACACTATACTATTCCAACTACTTGGACTGTATCTAACACAGCCTGTATATAATATCCCTCTATTTCAAACTATCACAAATCAAAACTCATTTATAGATGTTACCAGTGACACCTAAAACTTGTGCAAACACAGCAGTATAGAGTTCTGAGTCAGCAGTGTACTTGTGTAGGTAAAGTAAAGCAAAGTCATGGGAACATGACAATGCTAATGTTGTAGTTTAAAGTTAGCTTGTACACTTTGATTCTTTATTTAAGCATACCACAAACTGTTATGCTGTCATGAGTTATCACCGTCCTTCACTATACAGTATAGCAGGAAGTATGGTGGGAGAAAACTTTAAATTTGCCACAAAAGGATTTTTGGCAAGGAAAAGGTTTGGCGAATTTGTTACTAGCCAATGTAGTTCGTATTGGACAAAGAATTTGATGGATATTAGTTTGGCAAAACACTGCTTATTTGCCAAATTCATCAAACTTCCCTCCTGCCAAACCTTCCTGTTATATAGTAATAAGTACCTTCTAACTATGGCATAGTTCAGAACAAACTAGAGTGCAAACCATGTTAAGCTGAGAGTGGCATAAGATAACACAGGTTGACTTGCACTTTGTAACTTGTGAACATATTCCTCAATTCAAGTTAATGATAATAATTTGCATTTGTTGGACACCTAGTTTTGATGTTACAATAAAAATATTCCATACTGTGGCTACAACATACTGTTACACTGTACCCAATCATAGAACTTACCATAAATGGTGATATTTTTCTAGCTCAGTGTGTGCTATCTTAAGTCAGAACTGTTAGATGCAGCATTGTGAACAAGAGTGTAACAGCAGTATCAGGGAGGCCAAATATATTCCATGGTAGACACATTATCATGTGAAGATAGAATGCGACAACCACATTCCAATAAATTTATCAAAGTGTTACAAAGTAACAATCCCAACAAAGGTACAGTAGGATGATGTTACAAAACTACTGAAACATTTCATTGCACTCAGATTGTGGTTTGCTAAAAGAACATAGCCTTTACTTACTAAGGACATTTTAAACTGTGTACCAGCTACAAAGCCAGCTGTGAGTGCAGTTTCTTGAATTTTTTTCTCTGAAAAATGTGTGTATGTATGTTTGCCCTTCTGTACCCATGTGAGTAAAACCTCTAAAAACAACTTGTACGAAGGAAATAAAGGGGCGAATTACTTCCATATGCTTATGTAAATGAAGAGCAGCCTCGAGAGTGACCACATCTTCGTAAGAGTCATGATAGACAAACTTTAAAAAAATCTAGAAGATTTCTGTGCACTGCTTATCTACTCCTCACCTTTAGCAACAGCAGAACAGTAATTAATTTCCCAAAAGCAACTATTTTTAGTAATAACTCAATGCACAATGATATGTAGACCACCGCCCCATATGAGTGGGATTGTAGTAGTTAGTTGATTGTTTACACTTCACCCTGTTTTGTGACAATACTTTCCATGATATACAAGCCTCTATACAGGGGCAATCCTACAACATCTAGACATGTGAGCATTGCATAGCTATACTGCTCGGTGTGTAATTTTTCATGGATAAGTACACCTGGCTACTAAGATGAACCATTAAACAAGTACTTTAATTTCATGTGATTCCTTATAATTCAGTAGTTGCTTCAATAATTAAAATTTCAAATGACCCAAAATGTGCAGTGTAATGTGTGGATGTAAGTAGTAAGAAGTGGGATCAAACACAGAACATGTGACCATCTCAGCGAAAACCCATCTAGCTCGCACAACCTCTGATTTTGTAAAATTTCTCAGCATTCTCTGCATTGTCCAAGAAATGGTTCACCAAAGTTTCAGCCTTCTGTGGTGAGTAGTTTTGGAATTACAGCACTAGAAAGTAGGAAGAACATGGAAATCGATTTGTACAGTGACTATACTAAAAATAAACTACAGGCGCTTACATTTGCAGCCATAACTTCCGTTTGGATTAGTGTACAGAGTTGGAATTTGGTTTACAATGTTCACCATGGATTGGCAGATCAACCAAGGTATAGTTTTCGCCCTGCAGTCACTTGTGCATAGGCGTATGGAGGTGGTTTTTTGTTGTTGAAGAAACAGTGATAATTTTGTTTACGTCTATCGCATCGTAAACAAACGCACGTGACATGCAAACCATTGGGGCTACAAAAATGAAAAAGATTTCATGAGTAGGCGAATAAGATGGTGTATAGCTTTAATCTATTTGAGTCTTCCTTCTTCGAGTACTGGCCCAATAAAAACTTTTCGTGTAGCATGCATAATTTTACGAATTATTTTTAAATTTCAATTTTCTCAATACACATGCTTGTGTGAACTAGACAGGTTTTCGCTGAGATGGTCACATATATTAATGACCCTATCTGCTTACTTTTGAAGAAAACATGGCAGTTCTTGTATGCTGCTATTGTATGGGTATAAGTAGTAGCAGCAGCGATGCACTTGTTACACAATGAACAACCACTTGACAATATAAGCAGTGAAAGTTTGATATCTTAGCTAAAGTTTCAGAGCCCAAACTCCCCATACATTATATCACTAGTACTGTTGGCTACTTACAGTGAAACCTGTGTATTAAGGACACCTTGGGACCAAACAAAACCATCCTGATTATCAAGGTGTCCTGCTAGGGGATACTTAGTCTGGCGGCGCCCGCCCGTTCGCAAAAAGTAAGGGTCTGGTGAAATACAAATACTAAATCATTTCTACTGCCCAGATTCGGCGGTAGCCAATTAATGCGTGCCAATGACGTTCACACAGAAATCCCCTTGGCAACACAATGTTTTTGTTCGAATTGAAGTGCAATCATCTGACGTAACAAGCATTATGTGTGCTAATTGAACTCCTTTTGAAATGATTAGGTATTTGTATTTCAACAGACCATTACTTTTTGCGAAGGGGTGGGCGGCGTCAGACTAGGGGATACTTTGGTCGAGACTTGGGTATACCATATGTCCAGATTAACAGGTTCCACTGTATATATGCACCTACATCACTGGTGGATATATGGCAAATTTATTACAACATTGCTTAGAAGAATATAGTTTATTAAGCCATAAGATCCTGTAGCTGCAACTTGATATACAATCTCCGTGTATTACAGTACACAAACAAATACGAATAATTTGATCACACATATATACCACTCATTGTACATTCGACTACACTGACCAAAACACAGTGAACTTACGATTTGGCTACACCATACACAATCGGGAGCTGTCCGTAAGCAATCATCACAAGTCTCAGCGGAAGCACAAATGTTTTGCGCTGTCGGTGAAAGTGTTTAGAAGTATTGTAACGTGATAAATCTATGTGCAAACCTGATCCACAGCCTATATACACAGAGATGACGAATAACGATGCTAACTTCACCAACATGGCAACACTAAACAAATCTAATCAATTTCGGGGGAGATGAAATAATCTGAGGTCAGTAAATTATGGCTAAAATGCTGACAATGCGGCCAGCAATCACGTGACCAGAATTACAAGATTAACACCCCGCCCATCTTTCAACAAAAAACTTTACAGTATCCTGAAGATATCCGGAATGAAATGACTAGGTGTGTGGCAAGTGCGAACATTCGTTGACAGGTGCAATCAAAGCCTCAAGACAACTGATCAATAGAAGCTTTCATTACGCGGGTATGTTGTTTGTATTGTTCTGTACCACAATCGTGAGTTTGTATGTCAGCTTGATTGTAATGTGTGCTTGTTTCTTGAGAGTTTATAACGCAACGAATAGACTGAAGTACAAAGTAAAGTATTGTATTTATTAGTACTGGAGATGTCATGATGGCTATATATTTAGTCCCCAAATGTGCTGAATATCTTTATTGAAATGAAATAGCTACTAGGTAGCCAACCTGTTTCTGTATAAGTGAGATTTACAAACACTTGATATCTGTTACAATTATCTGTGACGCCCCATTCAGTCAGACAAACCCTGAAGTGCAGTATGTTACCATCTAACTTCTCCATGTATTTCTGTGTTCGAACAGTGATTTCAACTGATCAGGTGTATTCAATTCTTGTTGATTTTGCTATAGCTATCACTATGCACGCTTTAGCCACTACACTACTCACTGTTCTAACCTTACCAGGATATACACATCTCACCCTATCCTGGCCTAGCCTAGCCTACACGGTGTCCTGTTACCAAGGTGATATAGGTACCATACCGTACCCAATAATTTGTCATTTGTGTAGCTATTGCTATGTGAATATGTATGACAACAGCTACAATTTGAACCTAGCTATTAATTGGTGGGTATGACCTTTAACATAACAGGAAAGATTGTGGCATTGCAAATGGTTTGCACATGCTTAAGAGCTGGGTACTTGTAATGTCTCAAATATTTATGCAAACATGTTAGCTGAGCAATGCGTGTCCAACTAAATTAGTTTTGTATCAACTTTTTTTGGCTTGTTCAGAAATATTACACATAAGTGAATTCATATGACTAGGCTTGCATGTGTGCACAAAATATATTCATTCATTCATTACCACAAGATTGATTTGCACACTCCAACACATGGTCTTACATTACAATAGTATAAAAGGGTCTGAGAGAACCGGACTTCTACCTGCCCCCCTGCCTAGCACATACGAGAATACTAATACAGCTATGCGATATCTATTTTTCAATAGCTATAGATATAATGCAAGTATTAGTTTTTGTTTTCTTTCAGATGTTTCTCTCTGATTCAGTTTCTGTATGCATTATAATGTTCTTTATGATATTGTCACATTATTTATGTGACGGCACTGCTGTGTGTGCTATACATATGGATAATAAAGCACAAGCTGTGTAGCCGGGATGCTAAGGAATTGAGTTGCACTGGCTGTTCAGTTAACAGCAGTAGTTCAGGTACATGTGATCACTCCTTATATAGTACGCAATATATGCCTTTTGATTAACCTTGTAAGCTTCAGTAATTTTTTGTCAACTTAGCTACTGATTGATTAAGAAGTTCCAGTGTTATGTTGGTGCCACCTGGGTTTTTATGTTTAAAAATTTTAGATGCTTGGTGATCACTGGATCCATTGATGCTATTCATGTTGGTCCCTTGGACTGCCTTTGGAGAATAAGTAAATGTCTTTTACCTAACCAAGCATGCAGACTATCAATTAAACCATTGACAATAACTTTATAAAGGTTGTTTGGTTATATGATTGTTTTGTTTCAATAGAGTTTCGCATGAAAATAAGTCCAGAATCACCCTCAGTTTGAGACCACGCCCACTTCCATACTTCACTTATTATTACTGATGCCCATGTAGTCAAGTGATATAGGTCGTATCCTTCATCATTTTATTTTACTAAACAGTTACCATTACACTGCAGAGCCTTGTGAGCTCTGTTTACAGTCATGTGGAAGGTTTCTTTTTATTGTAGATTTAATTGGCTTCATTGACTAGACAGTCATGTTGATCAATGTGTTTAGCTGATTGCACAAAATATGTAAAGTTTAATGCCCTGGGGGTTCTCCACGAGGAGTATGTAAATAATCAGTAGAAGGTGGCTACTATAGGCAAACCGTTGCATTTGCCATGTTCATCACTTGTTAGAGGAATGTGCCTCTGTCAACATTTGTGTGACAAACATGTCATAATAGATTATAGCAGATGTATTGGCTTCAGACATTTTAGCTGGTGGCAGTCAAAACTTCCATACTTTCTTTAGTCTAGAGATGTATATATTAGAAATTGAATAATAAACTAGAATATCATGCTCCCAGTTTTGTGGAAAGGTTGTGTGGAAATGAACAGTGTCTTACCTGTCATGCTAAGGTGCTTTGCTCCTCGTTTTGATACGTATATACAAATGTCTATGATGTACTGGAACAGACACATATTCTATTACCGTATAAGCAGAAACTTTGGTAAGCAGAATATTTGGCATTTGCTTAATAATAATTTGGCAAACCTTTAATTTGACAAAATGTGTGTCTAATTTTTATTTCATTATGGTTTTACAGCACAAGTGCTGAAGGTCTGTAATAAAGTGTAGTCCCATTGTGTTGCTATAGCTACATGGTTTCTCATGTGCAAGTATGTATAGATGCTTACTTTGTTACCACATACTGGCCTGTATACTGGAGACTCTTTCATGTAAAATAGAAGATGGAAATTCATAGCCAGTGCAGTAGCCATCCGAAAAAGAAATTAAGTGATTGGGTGCATTCTGTGCAAAATCTCTGGTATGTGTATCTTTGCTTTCTTCTGGCAAAAGAGTAGCTAGGACCCTCACCTATGATATTACACACAATCATAGAATTGCCAGTTTGATTAACTGCAGGATACCTGGAGCTAGTAGCTAGCTTGTAACTATACTGACAACTGTCCAAAAAGTAGCTAAGTTACTAGTACTATAGTTACTAGTAGTTATGCTTTACAAAAAAAAAATTTGAAGCACTTGCACCATACACACTATAACCAAATACATTCTGTGTACTGTACATACAGACAGAATGATAGTTGAAACTGAGCTGAAATGGCCACTTTACTTAAGGCATATCAAGTAAAGCAACATAACATATGACCATGTTACAAACGAATATAATTTTATAAGAGTAGCTAGTAACTTAATTAATGTCTAGTTACTAAGAAAAGTTACAGGAGATACTACTAGTTTGAGACTACATACAAGATCTCGACTGGGATCAGACTATATGTGACTTATAAATAAGCAAACTTGATTGTACTATTTATCAAGACATTACAGCACAAGTGCTGAAGGTCCTATAGCCTGTTAAAGATGTTATATGTACATACTACAGAAATTTATGTGAACCACGCCCACTTATTGGGAATGTGTTGCTGAATTTACAACCACACCCAATTATCTAAATTGTGTGTTGCAGTCTGCAAGCATAAATGGCCCAGTAATTGGAATTGTGTGTTGCTGCCGGTGGACCTACATGAGCCATGCTCATTTATCAACCATTGATTATTTGTATGGTTAACATAGGTTACCCATTTACTTCTTCCCTACTT
The DNA here is from genome assembly GCF_963678975.1 of Dysidea avara. Taxonomy (NCBI): domain Eukaryota; kingdom Metazoa; phylum Porifera; class Demospongiae; order Dictyoceratida; family Dysideidae; genus Dysidea; species Dysidea avara. Next base: position 13,369,667 of record NC_089274.1, read on the forward strand.
ATAGTGTAGTTATTACTGCCTAACTGGATAAAGCAGATAAGACCTACGTATTTGTTCTGATGACCCAAATGGCCGAGATAATCTGTATGATCAGACTCACCTTCAACATCTGATATGCACTGTATCAATCAGAAATGGAATAGTATATTATCATATTGAAACCATTGCTATCATTTATTCAGGATTCTAATTCGATAACTTATAAATCATACGCTGTCAGCAGTAAGCCAATACAATTCTTCAAATAGATATTGAAATAGGAGATGCTATATCCATATCAGTTATTAAAAACTAGAGATAATAATAATTAGCTCTTGTTAACGATAGGTGTTACTATAATTATAACATATCACATTGCAGCTCAAGTACATGTAATAGTTGTAACACAGGCATGAGGGTATACATATCAGGCAAAAGCCTGTATGTCCCCTAAATGTAACACTTCCGATCCATAGCAGGCCCCACTGGGTAACAGCTCACATGATCCATAAATACCTGTATTCCCAAATTCCTCTATCAAGTGTGTGGTCTATGATCAACAGACAGCTATATTTGTAGTGAAGCCAGTCTGTACTATAGCAAATATGGTATAACAATGTATTCACTAGTTATTGCTTTGTTATAAATGGATTCATACATGTATACGGGAATGACATGATTTACTACCTCAGTTTCTTGATAGATTCTCAGCAATAAAAAAAAACTGTTTTAGAAAACACTCAATTTTGTTTTGTTGATTGAAATATCACCACTATGGTGATCATGAGATACTGTCTACACTTTAATTTGCAGAACTAACTACTTGTATAGCTGATTTCTGGGAATCTTGAAAGCTTGATCCTTGCTATGTGTTGTTTCAGTATTGCTGTACATGTGCCTCTCACGATGACAGTGATCATATAATTTACATGTGTTGTACAATTATAGGTCACCGCAGCATAACCAACAATGGGAAACAGTCAAGGATTGGATGGTAACAGTGGCAAATATACTAGCAGCTTAAATGCCAAGGATGAGTCCATGCCACTGAGAGATGAGGTGGAGGAAAGATTTGCTAAACTAATGGTAAGCCGTAATGTAGACATGTAGTGCTAATTATACTGTAGATAGGCACAGCCAAACAATAAGATGGTGGTCTCAGATGGCTTTTTATATTTCACAACCGAATAGCGGGAAATTTCTGAGGGGGAAGATTTTTGAATTTTTCATAAATTGGCTCCCTCGAAATATGCAGCTTGGTTAAAATGGCATTGTTTAGTGCATAACAAATCCTGAAGAAGCGAAAAATTTCCCTATTTCTAAAGTCGTGTACGAAAGAGAATTTTCTTTTTGTGGTATACTAACCTGTAGTACATGATGCACTAAACCCAGTTGAATTAAAATGAAAGCTTTGACCTATTTTATCTCCCAACACAGCAATGTCTGTCACATATTTGATGCGTGCACAATCTCCCCTGGAGCTGCCTCTGACATATGTTTGTTAGTGAGGTAATGTGATACTTATTATTACAGGGTTCAATGAACTTACCAGAGGATAAGAAACGTTCTGTATTGGAATATAATATTGAAAAGAAGTGGCAAATGATTAAGGATATGGAAAAGAGAAGACCTCAGTTACCTCCTATGGAATATCTGTCCAAATTTAAACCTGTGATGGATGAGGAAAACTTGAAGGTGATCACTGACTATATTACCATATAATCCAAACTATAGGAGAAATTTCAAAGAAATGAACATCTTGGTGTAAAAAAATTTATTTAATTGCCTAACCAGTCCAAGGTTATGTTCTGTCTTGGCCCTTAGAACAGTCTTGTCATTGCAACTGTATGTATATGTTTCCATGTACATGTATAGAAAGCAAAGAAGAAAGCTACTGATCCAACTTTTGTTCAAAATTTACAAGGGTTAGAGATATCTCTAAGAACCAACCATATAAGGTGGGTATAAACACTTGTAGTAAAATGCACTAAAGCAATGTTCTCGTTTGCTAGTTGGGTGAAAGAATTTTTAAATAAACACAACAATGGATTGCAAACACTGGTGTACTTTTTACAGTTTCGGTTTACAATTGAGAAGGAATTAACGTCAGTACCGTATATGTATGGAATAGTTAATTAACTTTACAAGTATCTGTTTTGTAGTAGAAAAGAAGAGAAGAATCGAAATACAAAGTCCCTGCCTCGTTCAAGTGTATCTTCTTTAGATAGCAGTCTACTGTTGACTAAACCACCTTCGTCAAGTCAAGAATCTGACATCCACATCACTGTTTTATGTCTTAAAGCATTAATGAACAACTCTGTAAGTTTCTATGGTATATTGTACAGTATATATGTATAGTATATATGTATATACTTGTGTTTTTGTGTGTGTTTTCTGTACATGCATATGGTTAGGTATCTACTGCATTAGTCCAGTCCCATATAATGTTTAGTCACCAGGGGTGTAGAGCATCACACATAAATGCTGAGTTTCAATTAGATGCTAGGTCTCAAAATATATTTCCAATGGAGTCATAATTTCAAATATTCCGTTATGTTCCATGAATGATGCATATGCTGAGGAAAACTATAATCATACTACTGTAAGGTATAAAGTTTTTTCGAATCTGCTTGTCTCATATATAATAGCCTTGTATAGTCTGGTCTTGTTAAGTGAAACAGAAATGAATCCCTAGGCCATCAGCCAAGGCAACATGGTAATTTAGAAACTGATGCTCTGTATAAGAAGCAGCACACTGAAATGTAAAGACAGCAATATGCATTTATTAAAATGGTTGTTCTATTAGATCAGTTGAGTGTTCTAGTAGAGTACCTTAAACTTTATTATATTCTGCTGGACATAACACAGTCTTTTTGGTAAACTTAAACAGCTAGGTGATCCCAGGGGCTCAAAGAGCTGAGGATCCATTGTGTGTATACAAGCCTGTTTACACTGCTGTGTAATACTATTATAGTATGTTCACGTTGAGCTGAATCCTGAAAACAGCTAAAAATTAAAAGTGGATTTTTTCTCAACAAAGTTAACCTTTCAGCCAACCAGATGATTATTGGTAACAGCAAAGGTGTCAACAACAGACATGTACGGTTTGGCTCCATTACAAGTTCGGGAAAGGGCTGTAATGGACACTGTACTTGTATGGCTTCCCCATAGGAAATGTATTGTGAGAATTTTGATTGGCCATAAATATTATGTCAAATATTTGAACAAAACGATTTCGAAACATTTTTAGTGGGTCAAGCAGTACTATGAATGAGCCAAATTTCAAGATCGTGTGTAATTGCATCCATGAGTTATTAAATGTTTTTGAGGGTTCAGCTGCATACTATAGTAGTACAAGTGTGGATCATGTCTTGCATGCATGGGTCTTACATATGAAATACAAGCAAGTGCTGTATCTCACATGTGTTTTTGCTTGCATCACTTATCCGCCTAGTATGTTGATAGCTTTTGTGATGTATGCATGCCAGTATGTTGAGTGCACATTTCATAGTTTGCCAATGGTATCTGTCCTATATCGTAGTGTCAAGTGTAATTTTTGGAGAAAACTTTTGTAAAAATCATACTATCTTTTAGGCACATAATGATGCCCATTAATGGTGTGGTTAACACAGAATCACTATGTTATAATAGAGTAGTTAAGTAGTTTGTGTCGGTCACCACGCCAAGTGTAGAGTATGTCTGAGTGAAATCCTTTGTGATTAACAAGAATATCACAATCCAGAAGGCTGATTTGCTGTATACATAGTGAAGGGAGACCTCAAGGGAGATGTAAGCGCTTGAGGAGACATTCATTTCCACTAATTCCAGCCTTTTTTTTACCATTGCTTTGCCATGTGTTGAGCCTCACATTTGCCCATGTGCGCTTATCAGCCATGGTTAATGTGTATGATAATATGCGCTTAATAGACACAAGCCTGTTATTACTATTCATGTTTTTCTACAGCATGGATTTACAGCAGTTATGATGGACAAGGATGCTGTTAGTTGCTTAGTGAACTCCATGTTTTATGGAACTTTGAGGTACGTATGTATGTAAACGTAGTAGCAATGTACATACTGTGCTATAGTGTTATAGACTGGTAGACTAAATTAAAGGAGACTAAAAAGTATGTTTTAAAATACCATGCTATTTTACCAGCACTTTCAACCTTAGAGTTTAATCACTACCTCATAAATTTGTCACTGAAATTCAACTGCATTATAAACGTTAGCAATTTTATCATGCTGTTGCTTTAGTACATTGTTCTCTGTTTGCAGAACAGTGATTACAGTTATGGAGTTGCTTGCAGCTGTTTGCTTAGTGAAAGGAGGACACACAAAGATCATGGAAGCCGTTGATATGTTTAAATTGGTATGCTATATACATACATACATGCATGTAGATAATTGCAAATAAGTACATTACCAACCACATTCAATCTTGGTTATAAGTTGGAGGGAGACATTTCCAGGACACAAGGAAAGTAGACACTTGGTTTTCAATAAACAAGTACCCAGTCTTAAACTTTAAGCTGGTAATACTCAGCTAGGTTGGTTATATAGTCAAATGTGGAAGACATAAGTTGTAAGGTTATACTGGGAGTCTTAATCTCAGTGACGGTGGAAGGTGGAGGCTAGAGGGGCTGGAGCCCCCCCAACCCCAACTTTCAGATGACAGGGGCAGAGCACCTCCAATAACTACCTTGTGTGACGTTACAAGTGTATTATGTGATTAAATATCGTCGTGGTTTCAAAACTGGCAGGTATATGTATATCATATAGTGGAAGGATTCATTGTACATATGTTGTACCTGAAAGATTTAATTGACAATACTTTTGCAAAAGTGCTACCAGATTCAATCTTGTAGTACCAAAATTTTTCTGGGGGGCATGTCCCCAGATCCCCCTTAAAGAAATATGTATGCTTTGCACACTTGTAATCACTGCAATCATGAACGAGCCTCCAGCTTCCATACAAGTGTCAGCTCAAAAAAATTTTGACCCCACCGACTTTTCCACCTTCCTCCGCCTCTGGACTTATCTGAAGTTTACATAGCTAATGGTATATGCAGTAGAAACTTTGTCCATTTATGATTTTTTGGCCCATTCATTTACTCATATAGAACATATGAAAATACTCTAATTGCACCAACACTTTACCATTCAGAAATACTTGCAGTAGTGTTTTGAGATCATTGCCAAGTACAGTATAATTTAAAACAGTGGACATTTTGACTGGCTGAGTGAAAACCAGCTATGTTCGTGTCACTACTGACTGTAGTGTTACAACACAGTATGACATTAGTTTTCCCTATCCCGTCCTAACTGCTTTTCAGGTCTTGCATTGTATGAGCTTCTGAGTCCGGTGGAAAACTGTGTAGATATATTTTACTCAAATCCTAGCCTCATGTGGTTCTTGTAAGCTTGTATGACGTTAGTCTCTGTCTCCATTTTATTGTGTTATTAATTGCTCACATAATGTCCTCTACATTCCATCCCCATGTGAGTACATGGCAACACCACTGTATCTTTGTGTACACTATACCATGTCTAGATGGAAAGATTTATTTGTGGTATGAATTTCATGGGCATGGTAGCTACAAGGTGCTTTGCGGGGAGCCACAGCTACCTAAAAAATCAAATTGCAATTTTCATAAAGTGAGCACATCATATTTAAATTGATGGGTTACATACAGCAAACGTGCACGTTCTAATCTCTACTGAGCGTGTAGTAGCTAACCTATTATACACATTAATGTGACATAGTGTATAGTGTGACATGGTGTATAGTGTGACATGGTGTATAGTGTGACATGGTGTATAGTGTGACATGGTGTATAGTGTGACATGGTGTATAGTGTGACATGGTGTATAGTGTGACATGGTGTATAGTGTGACATGGTGTATAGTGTGACATGGTGTATAGTGTGACATGGTGTATAGTGTGACATGGTGTATAGTGTGACATGGTGTATAGTGTGACATGGTGTATAGTGTGACATGGTGTATAGTGTGACATGGTGTATAGTGTGACATGGTGTATAGTGTGACATGGTGTATAGTGTGACATGGTGTATAGTGTGACATGGTATATAGTGTGACATGGTGTATAATTTTCGTTTTTGGTATGTGCTACACAGGAGCACAAAGAGTCAAGAAGGTTTGAAAGATTGGTAACCTTATTCAAAGAATCCAAAGGAAATTATGCAGATTTTAAGGTACTTCATTGTATGCACATGGTTACTTATACAGCTAGCTCTCATTTTTAAAATTTGTTTATTTGGTACACATATGTACATTTGTGCAGTAATTTCAACCAAGTAAAAGTTAAGCTGGGAACATGTTAGGCAATCTGAACCCTCTCTATTATGTAAGCAGTTATTACGTACCTGCAAAGACTCTAACAGCCCGTTTACACTAGCCCTCTGTTTCGAACTGTTTCAAATCAGAGCGATTTCTAGCTTAATGTAAACGCGTAACGAATCGAACCGAACCGTACCGAACCAACCTGAGATGGACCTGCTAGGGATGTGGGTCTGGGTCGATCCACTTACCTGCTTCGCACTCACCTGTTATAAATGGAGTATGGGTACGAGAGATTACTAAAGTAGCGGTTGTGCAATTCAACAACCGATCCCGGATCGAGCTGGATCGATCTCACATGAATCGAACTGTAGTGTAAACGGGCTGTAAGTAAACTTTGTATACAGTATCTTATGTATATAAATAACAAAGGATGGGGCTGTTGTCCCTGTCTTAGTTTGAACACACACATCCAAGGACATCATCACTACATTGTTTTATATGGCTGGTTAATGAATTTCAGATTAATAAGGGCAGTGTCAATGGACTTTCATGTGTACATATGTATGTGTATGTTTTGCAACTTCACAATGCATTTATTTCTCTATGTAGGCAGCTTGTATGGCATTTATTAATGTCATAGTTCATTCAGCTGAAAATCTTAACTTTAGAGTACATCTTCAACATGAGTTTACTATGCTTGGTCTTGATGAACACTTAGAGGTACGTGAGTGTGTATTGTACAGTAAGAACAGTGAATACATATGTGTTTGTGTAAAAGCTTGAGTCTCAGTGGGATATGGTAAGCTTATATCAATCACTATGGGTACCTCTCATAATATTTCAGCTCATAGCATTTCATTGTTACTGGTACATATATTTGTAGCCTACAAAGCCAATAATGCCATTGAGCACCCATGAACTCTTGGAAAGCTATTATTTTAGAGAGTCCAGCACCAATCGTTTTCTTATATGTGACCGCTGAGTGAAAACCAGCCATTTTCGCACATTCCTCGAATTCCATTTTATTGTGTCTCTGTAATCTATAGTAACTTAAGAGTGGACAGCCAAAATTTCAGCCTTTTATAATGAACAGTCTTGGAGTTATAGCACTTGACAGTTGGAACAGTGATAAACTCGATTTGTACAGCAACAATACGGGAAATAAATTAGATAATTGATCATAACTCACGATTTAAGCAAGCTACGAAGATGGGCAATCTGTGCACCATGAACTGGCAAATCAATCAAGGTATACTGTACTCCTCCGTGTTGACAAAGAAGAAGGTCATTCCAATAAGAAATGACGACGGTTAATGTTGTTTTTACCGCATCATAAATAAACGCCCATAACTCATGTATCCTTTGCTGTGCGAACAAGAAACAAAAATTTTCTTACTCTCCATAAATAGGCGAATCCAGTGGTGTATAGGTTTTATCGATTTGAGCTTAATTTCAGTGCATACAAATGTGATTAAAGTGTGTGTAAATTTTCATATAGCACGTGTATTCTTACCCAGTGTATTATATGGCAAAATAAAATTTTGCGAAAGCAACCGATTTTTGCTCAGCGGGTCACATATAGCACATAAAAACCATTTTGTATCTCCAATACTAGTAGTCATGCATTGTTTAATTGGCAATATCTCTTATTAGTGCATCACTATCCAGTACGATATTCTTGTTGTTTTGGAAAATTCTGTTTTGTAGAGGAAACATAATGGATGTGGCTACATACAGACATGCACACAAGATATGTAATTCTTATCAAACTTCAGGAAATGGAAAACAGTATTAACCCTGAGTTTGTCTATCAAGATACTATAGTAAAGCAATCAAACACTCCAATAGAACAATCATTAGTACAGTAACTTAGTAGTGTTGTATAATAATGTGCTGTTGCAATGGTTCAGTAGTGTATACCTATTCTCTTGTTTTTAATGCAGTCTCTGTAACATTATCAATGTGTGTTCTTACTGTTTTACATAATGCAGGAAATAGAGGATTCATCTCCGACAGTATTGCTTGCTCAGATACAAGCATACAAGGATAATTATTTTAATGTTCAATTACTTGTAAGTATTTCAATAAGGGTTGATACTGTTTAATAGTAGAATCAATACATGTACGTTAGAGCTGACTTGCATATCATGATACAATAGTTAGGGTACTACAATATACTTTAGGTATCAATACTTCACCTACACCAAACTAATGTGTACATAAAACTTGCATGATTTGGTATTTGAAGATTCAAATTAGTAGAGATTGTAATCAACAAGTTTGATTGAAAATGTGACCCTAATTTATCAACTGTCCGGCTATATTCGTACCTACGATGCCAAAGCTTGATATGTACTACTTGGTATCACAGTACGAGGCCTCCTTTATCCAAATATCTGTGATGCAAAGTGGTTCAGATAAAGAGTCCCTTTAACTACTCTCTAATAATAATAATAGAATGTATGAAATACTCTAATAGAACAGTCTCTTATTGAGAGTAAGGTCCTACTGTAGTATTGATAGTATTGCTCAGCTCTAATGTATGTATGTTTAAACATGTATATTTGTGAGCCATTATAAGTTGTTGTTACAGAGTTCAGGGATTAAGTCCTGTCAGTAGCTGTGCAAGAGTGATCCTACTAAATGATTTAAGATATAGTCATTTGACCCATTTCCATCCTACTGTGAAAACAACTGTAATTGCTGGCTATTGTCCTCTGCCTGTTCGATGGGCAGTAACATGACATCACATAGCAAAAAGCGGTACTTGGTTAAAATAGGCTAGTGTAACTATAACTTAGGGATGTCACAAACCCTAAGCACTATATAAAATCGGTGCTGGATTATTGTCATACATAATTAGTGTCTGCTTTGAACATTTGTCTGGGAAACACAATTCTTTCTAAACACCAGAAATTGTTCCATATTTTAAGCGAGGGATTTAATATGTTGCTGCATGGCTTTTATTTAAAATGCTTTGTTACAGTTACAAGAGCCTGTCAATTAATGCACCACTCGGTAGTACTCAGCACATGTACCAAGTGTGATTACATTACTGTATTTACTCAGTTTGTGGCCGCACCCTCGAATAGTACCGCAGTGTGGTACTATTCGAGGGTCTTTATCCTTGCTTCTGAAAATAATTTTAATTGTAGCACACCCTCGAATAGTACCGTACTATACTTTTGTAATTACTCTTTACTAGTGCTCTCAAACCTTTAGTATTAATTTCCATCTCGATTTAAGGAAGGCATTGTCCTGGTAAAATTTAAAAGGCTGTCGCATATTGAAATTCCGGATATTAGTTAGCATATAAGCTATAGTAGTGGCAGGTTTAAAATATTAATAGCTCACACTTGAATAATACCTCAGTGCGGCACTATTTGAAGGGTATAACCTTATTTTTGGAAAAAAAAATAGTACCCTTGGGGCACAAATAGGTACCTTATGCTTTTCATAAAATGTACACATTAATGATCATTCTTATATGTATAGTATATGTATCAGCAAGAAATACTATGTATCAAGTGGTTGTATGCATTTACTGCTACATAAAATATGTGTTGTAGAGGATACTATTTCTGTTGTAGCTTGAAGAGTCTGCTACTAAGAGTGAGGCTGTAGTTAAGCTAGAACAGCTGCAGAGTGAAATAGAAGAAGTAAGCAAAACATATGGTTGTACCCAATACAGAGTGCATGACTATGTAATAGTTGAACATGGGAACGAGCAATTTTCCACACAAACATAAGGGCCATAAGCCCTAAGGTGAGTGCATACGTATACATCAGGCAAATCTCAAGTTCCCATGTTAAAACTGATATGTTCCACTTGCTTGCAAGTATAAGAAACTGCAGGCATGCTTCACGGGTATTGGGCCATGTGAATTTTGAAAGGTGTTAACGAGTCTGAACGTAAGTGTAATGACACGAGCATGCAGAAAGCTTTGATTGTGGGTATGTAATTAAGCCCAGAAAACTGAAATGCAAGATAATAACAATGTTTTCCGTGCACCAAAGTACATACCTTAATAGCCATAAAGTTGTGAATATGTTTACAGTGCTAATGGCTGAACCCATTAAGTGCCACACCCTGTGCTATATGTGACATCATTCCAGGAATGCATTAACAAGAAATGGAGGTAGTACATATATCAAAAATATACTCCTTCCTAACTGCATTTCTGAGCACTGATAGCAGCACTGCATGGCATTTATACACCTTCTCTTCTCTTTGAAGTGAGGTGTTAAAGTAGTGTAACGACACAAGCCATGAATTTGCTATGAGCAAATCAGAAGAGTATAGGTGGTTTTTAAAAACATTATTAACATAAATATTATAACATGAGATGTTAAGTTAAGGTGTCCTAATAAAGCAGTCATCTTTTCAGTGAACTTTACATGATATTACATTGATGCATAGGGGATTAAGATAGTAGAGGCATGTCTTAATCTTGGACCTATTACATAACTATAATATGTTGTAAGTCAGTACTTAACAATGTATGAATATAGAAGAAATAATTGAACATGTACAATAATGTTATTCACTGTTGTTAATATGTATGTAGTGCACGGTTACTTTCTTGTTTTATATTAAAGATTCAGGATAAATACCATCGATCAGAGTACCAGTCTATAAAGAGAATTGGTAAGTAATAACCTACAAACTACCAGTATACTGTATATCAATGAGTAGTGTATGATTTTTGTCAGTGGATTTGATTTCATCCGTACATATGAATGTATTACAGCTGAATTAGAAAAAAAACTTTCTGAACTACAAAAATATGTGAAGAATGAAGGAGAACCATTGCCTACATGGTTACAAGAAGATATGGAAAGGGCTGGTCTCTCAAAGACATCATCATTGTCTAAGGTTTGTATGCACTTTGCTGTTCATCTCAGAATGGTATTAATCATGGTTGCTAAATTTTAAAGATATTTTCATAAACATCCTACACATTTAATTGATAATTATATCTTACTAAGAGCATTTAATTAATTACTACTTTCTTCTTGAGGTTTGTAAAACATTTTTGTCATCATGTTTGTGTTTGTAGCAAACAAGTAAAGATGAAAAAAGTGGTGATTCAGTGAAATCCTCAGACAGTAGTAAAGCAGAAAATAGCAAAGAGGAAGACTCTGAAAATCCAGTGTATGATGTGCTGGCACCAGCCCCTCCCCCTCCTGCACCTCCACTAGCTCCTCCTCCATTTGCTCCTGCAGCACCTAATGCTCCGCCTTTACCTGGAGTTGGCTGTGAGTATTATCATATTTAGCATTAAACTAGAAATATAGGAACCTGCAGAATATGACAAAATAATTCAGGAGCAATAGTAGTAAAAAAAACTTCTAGAATAACCAGTTAGTTTTCAGAATAATTTTTAAATTCTCTCGGAGACACCTGTCAAATACTGTTAGCATAAAACTGATCGAGGTACTCTAATAAAGCAATTACTTTCGCATGATTGCTCTATTAGAATATCTTGATTTTTTAAGTTGCAAATTTTATACTTGCCTTACAGTTGCAGAAGAATTTTGCTGTATTTCAAGAATCATTCCAGGAAATATTTGAAAATAATTTTAGTAGTCCACCTTGTCTGCTAAATGCTGCCATTCAGTGGCAAATTAAGTTCACATGATCTAAAAGTGTACCATGGAAATGTAACTCTTTTGCAACAAGAGATTACAAGTGGTACTAAGTTGTGCATTGTTCAGTGATGTCTGGTATTTGGTGATGATGAAGTTAGGCAAGCCTATCTCATTTATAACATTCCATCAAAGAATTTGTACATTTAAGGATTGTACAATGGAATGAATAAACTATTAATAAGTTAAAATTTTGAGTATGGATGACAACAGTAAAGTAAACAATGTCTCATACTATGGTATCTGTTCTTGTGAGCTTGGACTTGATACTGGAGCCCCATGTTGTTTGTGAGAATTGACCTGGCCTGAAATATTGTCTATGGTACTGTTTATTTTAACTAAAAAGCTAGAAAAGAGTTTGCACAAAATTTGAAGGTAGGAGAGTGTGCTATTAGAACCAGAAGAAAGAAAATAAATTATGTATTTACTTTTGCATGTTTCGTTACAGTCATGCGTCCACTAAAAAAGAAGATAGAGACTAAGTACAAACTACCATTGTTAAACTGGGTGGCATTACCTCCAACGAAAATAAATGGAACAATTTTTAGTGACCTTGATGATGAGAATGTACATAAAGTAGTGGATTTCACTGAATTTGAGGAAACATTTAAACTAAAATCTCAAGGGGAATCTCTCCCAAAGCATACTGCTATGAGTGGTAAGAATGTGTGTGTTGTGTAGTGTGTGTGTGTGCATGTGCGTGCATGTGTGTGTGCGTGCGTGCATGTGTGTGTGCGTGCGTGCATGTGTGTGCGTGCATGTGTGTGCGTGCATGTGTGTGTGTGTAGACATAAATGAGGGAAGCACATTCTTTGCAAAATAGCATTGTAACCTTTTCAATTTTCAATCATATTTCAAAGAACAAAGATACTAGTATAGATTTTAGAAAATTGATGATGGTTGAATCTTGTGTTCCCCATGAATTTGTGAATCTACCAAAGTATAGTTTTGCACTCCTGTGTTTGAGAAGGAAGGCATATTCACTAAAGAAAGATCGTTGGTAATTTTTTTTTGTCACTGCAATGTAAACAATTGCACAATGTAACATGAAAACCCATCCATGTACAGAGATAAAACCAAGATTTCCAACCTCCCCGTGGACAAGCAAACACTATGATATCCAAATGATGTGTTAATTCACCTACTAGTAAGACAATAAAAACTTGTTGTGGAACTACCCATTGTTTTCAAAATGCACTTTATTACACACGTACTATTGTACATTATATAGTTATACAACGGCCACGAATGCTCTGCCTGATATAAATGCACGAGCCTGAGGGCCGTCAGGCCCGAAGGCAAGTGCGTTTATACAGGCAGAGCACGAGTGCACGTTGTATAACTGTTATGTACCACTCACCTAATAGGTGGGGAGAGTCTCACAAGACAGCTGTAACACTTATAAAGGCCAGGTTTCTAACATCGATTGTGGGTAACCAAGCCAGACGTTGCGATGACGTTCCCCCTGTAGTACTGCAGCCACCTGAGATATTGAAAGCTAGTACGCTATGGGTTATATCACTAACCTGCATTCGCTGTTCGACTCTCATCATGTAGTGCTCAGTATGCCAGTGTACCATATAGACTAAGCACCAGACTAATCACCATAGTGATTCTCTCGAGCGAAAAAAAGCAGCTAAATAGACGGTTTAAGTAAACTAAACCTAACTACTAAACGATACTAGTCTAATTCTTACTATTGACACTGGCTAAACTCGAATCTGGTGGCATGACAAAACTGGTTCCCACAATCGAACGTAAAGGTTAGTATTATTTAGAATATATTTGTTTTATTGAGTCATTGTCGAAGTGGACTACAGTTTAATCTGGGCTAAGATGGCACCAGACTAGTAAGGTGTATAATTACGTTTATATATATGTAGACTAGAGTTGTGGCCACCCGTGTTGGCTTTTTCGATCGCCATTGGCTGCTTGTAAACATTATACGTATTGGTGACGTTATGGCCCACAATCGACCTTTACATGTCAGGCTATAAAAGAATTCGAGTGATCTGTGAAGTGTCTTTCCACCTATTAGGTGAGGTGTCGTAGTGGTCTTCGCCACCGGCACTTGTGCTATGCTGCACAAAACCGCAGCCAGTGCAATATCTGTATAGTGTACTGCGGTCGGTGCATTATAACTTATAATGCACTCATCGTGGTCTACAAAACCGCAACCAGTGCGTTATAAGTTATAATGCACTCGCTGTGGTCTGCAGCAGTGCAATATACAAATTATGGCGCTGGCGGTGCCTTTGAACTGCCCACGCAGAGTGGTACATACGTATCTGTGCACCATTGCACCAGAAAGTTATGATTTTTTATTTAAGCAGATGTAGATTGTTTTCTCAACATTTTCTGTACTATTTGGTCATCCAGCTGCTACCCAGTACTTTATCTCCCACACTTAAGAAGCTAAAGCTTTACCTGTCCATTCCTCTGCCCCTAAAGATAACAGAGAACCAATACAATGATTGACAAAAATGTGAGACATCAATGATTTTCTAAAATTTAGTCACAAATGTATAAAGTAGTACTGTATAGGGATCACAGTGAGTTGTACTTTCTCACAAACAAAACATTACTGGTTATCAGCAACCATGCAGCCTCACAATACCTTCATGGGTGTTAATGCTTTCGACCTAAAATGCTTTCAATAGGTAGCTATAGTTTTAAAACCTGGGAAAATTTTACTGACTGACTGACTGACTGACTGACTGACTGACTGACTTGCTTATGTACTTGTATCATGCAGTATAGTAGTACTGTATATTAGGGATCGTGGTGAAAACAGCCTCAGTTTTCCTTGTATTGGTATAACCAAACCCAAAAATGCCTTCAGAAATCTTACCAACAAGTTTCTATGGAATTTTAAATTTCCTATTTAACTGAATTTACTACTAACTGACTAGCTAACTATCTAACTAGCTAACTAACTAGCTAACTATCTAACTAACTAACTAATTAACTAACTAGTTAACCAGCTGATGTCTTCAGCCAAGCATAACTCTACAATGTTACAGGCTTCACTGTTTGATGTCGCTTTGTCCCAAGATGTGCCTTTCGCCAACTGAAGAACGTACAATACATGCATCACAGACTTACCTTTGTCCTCCTTTGTGTCCCAGTTATTTTTGCTGACAACGTAAAGTGTCAATTCGCAGTTGCATAGTATGGCTTCCCCATGGCTGTGTAGTGGTAGCTATTACACTTTTTGCTCATGTTTTCTGTATTGATTGCAAAGACACTTCTTATACTGTTATTCATTCGTATCGCTGCGGAACATATCTGAAGACAAAGTGTAATGGCCACTGTACTTTTCTGTAATTGATTGTTGGGGCACATGTTCAGATACAAAACTAATTTTATGACACTGGTAAAGACTGTAAAGATCAGTGATTATTGGTCACATATAAAAATATTATATATATATATATATATTGCTTTGCTGTATTTCAAGGTATCTGTATTATGCAAAATTATGGTGCTCGTGTGTAGATTTTATGCAGGTGTTGGAATGTACAGTATATTGAAATACATTATTTTCTTAGTTTCTTCTTCGTCAGTCAAAAGAAAGAATGTTGATGGACTATTGGAACCTAATAGAGCTCAAAATATTGGTACAGTTTGTACATTTTCATGTACTGTAGTTGTGGTTAAGATTACTGTCTGTGTGAACATTTCATTGCATTGATTGTGTGTTTGTGTAGCAATTGCCAGACGAAAGTTTGATTTTGACCCAGACTTGGTATCTAGTGCAATTACAAAGTGAGCTCCACCATCATTAGAGGTGCAGTAAACATCACATGTTCTAATGGTAGGATGGACCTGGATGTTCTTCCTCTAGAATCAGTTGAGATCGTCAGCCATTTAATACCAAATGATAATGAGGTCAGTATTTATTACCAAGCTGTCCTGTCTGTTACTGATATCATGATGTACAAGTGTACCTACTTTTCTTTTGAAACCTGTGTCCCTATTACTACTGGCTATGGACAAGCTGTGTTTCAGGTTTCCTTTTAAAAATTAATAATGTTATTAATTTTTATATTATAACACATGCTATCCCATTGAGGACTTGTGAGAAGGCTACAGCATGGTGTGGTCTCCAGGAAATTCTAAAAGCCCATGTAAGGTAGGGTTTATAACTTCTATTTTTAGCCTTAAAATTGGTCCATGTTCAAATGATTTGCTATTCCTCACCAGAGGAGGCTGGTTAACTGTGATCAAACATCCATAATCTCCTGTACATTGTAGTGTTTATTTTGTTATCAGTTACACACAAGAAGTGGGCAGGGTCCATCAATATTAAGCAGTATTAGAGGCACATTCATTCAAGAGCACCTGTGGCGCAAAGGGTTAGCGCGTTTGGCTGTTAACCAAAAGGTTGGTGGTTCAAGTCCACCTAGGTGTGCAGGTGTGTTTATTTTTATTTTTTCTTACATTACCTAAACAACCACCATCTGTAAATGGTGGTAGCAGCTAAACTGCTCACTAAGAAACACTTAGTAAACATAATTAACTCAAGTCATTGTTGTGGGTCAACATTGTCAGTGCAACTGTCAGCTTAGTAGCCTTGCTAGTGTTATAATGCTTTTAGTGCTCCCTATTTGCAAATTTCCAATTTTTGTGGGTGAAGCTGGCGTGCCACAAGAGTGTATGCGTTAAATACAATTTTCATGCATGCTTAGCTCCATGCTACGTTTACAAACTGTGTGATATACATAGAACTAGTATATTAAAAAATTGTTAATTTAAAAATGAAGTAGGGATCCAAGCAATAAAAAGTAGTGAAACAAGAGATGAATGATGGTATTACAGCATAGCTCGGTGGGAAAACCCCTACTTTGGCATTGAATGTAGGAATTTTCCCATCGAGCTATGCTGTAATACAATTATTCATCTCACTACTTTTTATCACTTGGATCTCTACTTCATTTTTAAATTAATTATTTTAATATACTAGTTTGTTTGATTTTTTGTTATAGCATACAGCTTTACACATGTGACTGTTCTATTAGGGTGACTGCTGTATTAGAGTATCACGAGTCAGCTAGGGAGTGTGCCACTGTTTCATATTTTCATTGTACTAGCATTATGAATACAGCTGGGCCAGTAATAACGGGGTGTGTCATCATGATAGATTGTTAAGAGGTGTGGTCTCGGTACTCGATCGTTATTAATCAGCCAAAGATCGCGTTAATAGGCAACAAGTGTGCAATCTGTAAAAAAATATCATTGGTTAGCCACACCTACAAGACAAATTACTTATGGGAATCAGTTGAAAATTGGTGTGTAGTTCATCTACCTGAGCCTTTGGTGGTTGGAAGTGAAGCTAAAAGCTATAATGCACAAGCCAATCATGTGCAAAAGACATGTTTGGAAGAGCAGTCATCCCAATAGAACGTTACTTCGCAGGAATCATTTAATTGTACAAAACTGTGTATATTGTGATAACTATCACTAGCATTAGGGGGTAGGTGATATATCGGAAAATTATTGATATCGTGATAATTTTCTGATATTATTATTGTATCAAATTCGATATTGCAAATGCTGATCTTGGTATTTTATCGATTAATCGATATATCGATAAACTTTAAATAAAGTAACAGTATTTTGGTCTGTGATTGTGCAATCGCGCTAGAAATAAAAATCAGTTGTGTGCAATTTAGCCACTTTAAAAGCTTATCTACCAGTTTCCTAGGCTTGTTAGCAGTACTATGTAATGGTTTTAGTAGATCTATTGCATTTAAAGCACATCTATAAACATCGGCCGTCCACACAATTAATCCGCCCACAGTATTATCGAAATCAAATCAATATTGTGATATTTTACTAATTATCTATCGATATCGAATCGAAATCAAAATCCTGATATCGCACACCCCTAACTAGTATATTAAAAATTATAAATTTAAAAATGAAGTAGGAATCCAAGCGATAAAAAGTAGTGAAACAAGAGATGAACAATGGTAGCTATTACAGTATAGCTCAGTGGGAAATCCCCACTTTGGCACTGAACACAAAATAATTGTTATACCATGTCAACGTAGGGATTTCCCACTGAGCTATACTGTAATAGCTACCATTGTTCATCTCTTGTTTCACTACTTTTTATCACTTGGATTCCTACTTCATTTTTAAATATATAATTTTTAATATACTAGGTTTTTAGTTTTTGATAAAGTGTACGGCTAGCTGTAAACATGTGACTGCTCTATTAGGGTGACTGCTGTATTAGAGTATCTCGAGTCAGCCTGTGATGTGTGCTTGCTCCAAAAGGGGTGTAGTCATCGTAGTTTTGATCAACTCATAGTATTAGAGTAGAGTATCTTGAATCAGCCTACCAACTTGAAGGTGTGTGGTCACAAATACAGCTAGCGTAAAAGGGGCGTGGTCATAGTGGTCTCGATCGATAGATTGATAATATGTAGAATAAAAAATGGGCGTGATGTTGTGACCTATCGTGGAGTACCAGTACCTCCGTACAGTAGCGTAGTCTCCATCTTTTATACCCGATTACATATGCTGCTTAAAGAAAGTGTTGATATGGAAAATTAACGCCTCGATATGGTTTCGTTGGATGAAGAAGAAGACAAGCAGCCTGATTGAAAAGATAAGGCGCACTGGGCGTACACTCATTGGAACCCCAAAAGGCACATCTCACCGGTGAGTTTGTTGTTGTGGTGTAAAATGGTGACCGTACGCTGCTTCGTTTGGGCTCTAGGCTTGCGACTGTGGTCAGGCAGTGAGTGAGGCAGTGAGACTAAAATTGGAATTTTGGGCGATTTTTAAAAATTTTATATCCGGCCACCTGTGTTTTGTTGTTTTTTAACGCTACATTTGATGTTGGATGGATTAATATTATTCCGTAAAGGTGATTTTCGTCACATAAGAAGTTTCTAAGAAGGCGATATTTTTGGCGGCATGCGTCATTTCAGGGGGATTCGTACTTAGTACATTCTGTATATATGTGTGCAGAGATGGGGTAATGCATTATGTAATATAACGTGTTACGTAGTATATATTACAATTCACTATTTTGAGTAATATAACACGTTACTTTCGGAATGCAGTAGTATAACTTTAAGTTACTTTTGAAAACTATAATTTGTTACTAGTAACGAAAAAGTAATATTATTACATAACGAGCAGCTAAAAGCCAAAAGTAACGAGTAACTTTACCGCGATGTAACGAGTGATACTACTAGTAACGATGAACAAGTAACGCATTATAAATGGATTTTACTGCCTATTATCCATTTACTATTAATTCATCACCTTAATCCATTAACCTTTCATCTATAATGGTGCTCAAGTGTTGCATGCGTGACTGATGTACATCATGTAACTGATGTGCATCATGTGACTGATGTGCATCATGTGACTGCATGTGCATCACGTGACTGCATGTGGTTTATATGTTAACTTTAACTTAGCTGTCTTAATAAAAAAGTAACTTAGCATGAATATAAATTAGTAACTTAATATTAGTAGCTAATATTGTTAAGTTAGTAACTTAATATGTAATATTATTAAGTTACTCTTTATTCTAAGTAATATGTAACTAATATTATATAAGTAATATGTAATATATTACTTTCATTAAGTCACTTCTGTATGTGTGTGTGTGTGTGAATTACCAGTGTAAGGTCATTATTATAGTCTGGTGAGATGTATATCATGTGGCATATACAGGTTAAAAAGATACGGACATTTTTAGACGATAAAAAGAACCCAGAGACTTTACCAGATGAAGACAGATTTGTGTTTGAGGTACACAAATTTGAAAACAATAACGTAGTGTGTGGGTGCATGTGTGCGTGCGTGCGTACGTGCATGTGTGTGCATGTATGTATGTGTGGCATTCTGAACTCTGTTCTACTTGTTGTTGATAGCATACTACAAAACAGAATCACTGATTCGTGGGTTACGGTACTCTATTTGCAGCCATGCAAAATTCTGATAAATGTTACAATTCTCCATTAAGTGGTTACATGACTGTATTATTGGTTGTGTAAAGGTTTGCATGATGATTTTTGGCTGTAGGACATTTAAAGATGCATGTACATTAATACTATCTACTACACATTTCATTTCCATGTCTCTGTTAGCTCTATATGGTGGAAAGACTTGGACCCAAACTTCAAGTAATGGAGTACATGGGGAACTTTTATGATGATTTAAATGTTTTGTCTCAAGTAAGCAAGATAGTGTAATACCTGAGAATAACACACAAACATGTAGATGTGACAGTGTTACACTTGTACACTATGTCAATCTCTTTTACATGTACATAGCTAAGTTATAAATTCATATCTACACAGTTTTTCAGCTTGTGTGTTTCCATAAATGCCCTTAATGAATGTTGTTTCATACTGAAAGTATACCGTATAACGGGTTATTTTTGAATGAGTTTAATTTTCAAGAGCTGTTGTTTTACAAACTTTAAGATTTACGTAGCTAAGCCTGGAACTTGATGTAGCTCCATGCATGCTTGTTACTAAATGTGTGAACTCGTGCTACAGAAGACTGTAACTGTTGAACTACGATTGCACCGGCATGTCATGGCTTTGCATTGTTATTTCAAGACAATTGCTGGTAAGCAACTGGACCCTATAGAAGGTACTTGAGATTTCCTCACACCTGTGGACATGTACAACCATTCGTCTTCTCGTAATCTCAGTCTTGTCTGCAAAACAAAATTTCCCCTAATGTATTGGTCCGTATTTCATTGTAGACATGATACCAAGAGTAAATAATAAAAGAGATGATACCCCTTATCATTTGGTACACGTGGTCACTATCTTGATAACAAACCACTTGGTTTAACGTGGGCAGTCTGACACCAACTGGAATCCAACACAAATCACTTGGAATCCCAAAATGGAATCTGGAATCTTGGTCAAAAATCTGGAATCTCTGATAGAATGGAATACTTGAACGTCTGGCCTAGACAGTGATCCAATTAGCTTGAAAGCCAGCCAAGTATATAAAAAGTGTTGATTAAATTTCCAAATTTGAAAATTGGAATCCAGAATCTTTACAAAAAAAATGGTGAGATTTGGAATCTTACACATGATTTTTGGGTGGTGTTGGACCCCTCGGTTAAATACGCATGATGTTAGGCATTCAAAAATTAAACCTACGCAATTAATTTTACGAAATGCTCTTCAAAAAATTCACTTCTTATTGTTTTACTGTGATTTAATATCATGGACTACTCCAACTTATTTCAGTACTTTTTATCAATGTGCTATGGTCCCTACTCTAGCAATTTTTTTCATGTACTTGTTTGTTAACTTTTTTTGTAAATGATTTTATTATGACTGGTGAACCCACGCATACCGCATCTGAAATGGTGCGCACCCCATCTATATATCAGTTATTGTCTGAAAAGTGAAGTATCCGTTGCACTTCGCTGTCAGCTATGTTCAACACGTTACACAGCGTTTCAGATCAAGAACTGTTTGAAAAACACCTCTGCAATCCATGAATACCGAAAAAAATGGCACCGCACACCCCATTTAAATTAATTATCGTCTGAAAAGTGAAGTATCCATTGCACTTTGCTGTTGGCTATGTTCAACCCGTTACACAGCAGTACGGATCAAGAACTGTTTGAAATGCACTTCTGCAATCAAAATAGCCACTATGAAAAATACAGACGATTTCCGTTACGAAGGGAAGCCATCACATGCTACTGCCAAATTGACACCTTTCCCTGTCAGCAAAGATGAATGGGACACAAAGGAGGAGACTGGTAAGTCCATGAAGAATGCATTGTACGTACTGCGGTATGCCAAAAGGCACCTACCTCTCGGGCCGAAGCGATGTCGAACAGTGAAAAAATCAAGGCCGTAGCCTTAGCCGTTATCGAGTTACGCTTGTCTGAAGCCATCAGTCAGTCAGTTACTCAGTTACTCAGTCAGTAGAAAATTCCATTGAATAAAATTTTTTTAAATTCCATAGCAACTTGTTAAAAGCGTTTTGGGTCGATCTGAAAGTTTGTTTGGGCTTAGCTTTACCCAGCCAATACTGCCTCATCGTCGTCTGGGAAAATTGAAGTTGGTTTTTGGGTGATGTTATTTCATGGGCCACGCCTACTCCATTGTGGTCCCTACTGTACAGTTACTATTGTACTGTACAATACGTGATAAGACCAGTTTTCCCAGATGCAGTTACATATTTATAATGTACTACAGACATAAATATTGCCTTTTAAAATTCTTTATTTTCAATATCTTTTTAGCAAGTTGATGCAGTAATTGCAGCATCAAATTCAGTATTAACAGCAATTAAACTCAAGAAAGTTATTGAGGTACGTATGTGTGTGTGTGTGTGTGTGTGCGTGCGTGCGTGCGTGCGTGCGTGCGTGCATGCGTGTGTGTGTGTGCATGTGGCCACCACTTGTAGACAGTCATGTGATACATATGTTTGTATGTTCAGATAATATTGGCAGTTGGAAATTACATGAATAGTAGTAAGAGAGGAGGGATATTTGGTTTCAGACTTCAGTCCTTAGATATTGTAAGTATGTTGTGGTGTAGAGCTTTGTTTGCAGAAATGTATTCTTAGTTAAGTGAGTTGAAGTCAACAGATGGAAGAATGACACTACTTCATTACATTGCTTCTTTAATTGAAAAGCAATTCAAAGATCTTAGTGATTTTACTGATGAGTTATTCTACTTAGACAAAGCCGCATCAGGTATTCATCTTGTGGTAGATGTACATATGTATAAGGTATAGTTCTGGGTGGTATGCCGGATATACGTACACTAGGTATACCAGATAGTTGTATTGTCATCAAACCAGTTCAAAGGTATTTACTTTCTGACCAGATCCAGGAACTCATAGCTTTAGTATAAGACACAGGGGCGGCTAGGTCGGGGCATGCAGCTGGGTCTGATTTCTAGGGCATGTGTACAACAGTGAATGGGGTATGGTACTCTGTAGCGTGCTAACCTATGCTCCACACATGGCTTTATAAATGGATAAGTGCTACTAGAAGACAGCGTCTGTGTTGAAAATGAAGATTACTATACAGAAAAATGTTAGGTATGAAAAATTACTGGTGTAAAAGTACACCAAAAATATCTGTCTGCCCACCCATATCCTCCTTTTCCAATTACCTACAATGCAGTGCCAGCCCTACTTGTATCAACTGTACAGCAGTTAGCAAAATGCATTTATAACCTGTTAGCCATGAGTATCTTAAATATGTATCCAACTATTTGGATAGTAACTACAGATAAACAGTTGACTGTTTTATCATAAATAAATAATGCCGGCTTGATTTAAAAATTGTATTAAAATGATTACCAGGATACTGTGAAGTACTGCTATATTTTCTCAGTACCGGGAGCAAAACTGTAATACTGCCCAGCACTAGTACAAGATTGTAATGAAAAAAGCTAATACACATGGATATTAGCTGCTGTCAAAAGGAAGATATGTCCAAATAGAGGAGGCATAGTAATGATAATAGAGGAGGTATAGTAATGATGCGAAATATTTGCTTTGAAATTATGGATGGATGCTGTTATTAACTAATCTTATTATGCAGATTCAAGACAACATTGACTACTGCCACTTTGTAAATACTACTCCTTAGTGCTCCACAAAACAACAAAGGAGGAGATTTAGTGCTGCTGTGTACTAAATATCCTTTTATGGTACATGTGGGATTAATATGAATAGTTAGTAACAACAGTTTAATGCCCACTTTATTAAGTACATACATTTGTCCTAACAATAGTAGATTAGCTGTTTTTTGTCCTAATTGTCTCATATTTGCTTGATTTAGTGTCATTAGAGTTGCTGAAGCAGGATGTCAAACAAATGCAGAAGGGATTTAGTGTTGGAGCAAGTGAACTAGTGCACAACAAAGCAAATACCAGATTAAAGGTATGTTATGTGTGTGTTTGCTACAACCTACACAGTCAGAAGTTCATAAGCACCAAAGGAGCTTATAAGCTCCTGCTACAGTAATCACACATGTAAAAAAAAAATTGCATTTCAAGGATAGTGCGGGTAAATGTAAGCTATAAGTGGCAATGACAATTTTGATCTTCAGGTATAGGTGACCTCCCTTGTTTCACTCCTTTTTTTCTATGCTCTCTAATTGAACTTAAAATTCCTTTGTTTCCGTGCATTTGTGTGTTTACTTTTTGTCACGTAATTACAGTGTTGGGAGTAACGCGTTACATAATAATATTACTTTTGTGGTAATTAAGTAATATAACAAAATATGCTGTCAAAAACAGGTAATATAACTCAAGTTATTTACTCGCAAATGTAACGCGTTACCTAAGTAATGAAATTACTGTAACGAGTTTAATATTATGTAATATTATTACTTTGAGTAATGAAGTTACTAATCTCGTTAGTGATTTACTGAGCCACAATGAAGTAATGAAGCCTACTGAATGAAACTTATTCACCAGCTTCTTACTTATAACCAAGATTTGCACATTGTCCAATAGCGCAATCATGTCACATGATAAGGTGGTAATTTCACACGTGACAGCTTAAGGCTGTGGACACAAAATAATATAATATGTAGTTACTTTATTTTATGGATAATATGTAACTGTAACTAAATAGTTCAGTTGCAAGTAATATGTAACTAGTTACTTTTAAAAGTAACTGTCCTAACACTGCGTAATTATAACTGGTGAACATGTACATACTGTATCAAAAGTAAGAATGGTACCAGATTTAATGTTTTTGTCTGAACATACTCCCCAAGAATCAATTGCTGAAAAGTGCCAGGTGGCCTTGCACTTTGTTTGTCCAGTGTTACAAACAAAGAACAGTACAAGAAGCACCTCTGTAATCAATCCAGTCACTATACTGAAAATATGGAAGATTCCTGTTACAAATATAGAGAAGCCATCACCCGCCAGTTACTGTGAATCGACACTTTGTGCTGTCAGCAAAGAGAAATGGGACACAAAGGGGACAAATTGAATATACTGCGGTATGCCAAAAGGCACCTGTCGGGCTGAAGCAATGTTGAACAGTGAAAAGATCAAGCCTGTAGCCCTAGCTGTTATAGAGTCATGCTTGTCTGAAGGCAGTAGTCAGTCAGTCAGTCTGTCAGTCAGTCAGGCAGGCAGGCAGGTAGGCAGGCAGGCAGTAGAAAATTCCTCTAAACAAAAAAGAAATAAAATTTTGTGCACCTATTGGAAGGGTTTCAGGTCATACTGAAGGTATTTTTGGGCTTGCTAACTAGTACTGCCAAGGGCACCATGAAGGTACTGTGAGGCTGGTTTCTGGCCAATAAGAAAGTGCAAACTTCTATGACCCCTTATATATGTACAGTTACTACCGTACTGTATGATAACAATACAATTTGTTTCAGGAATTTGTTTTGGATGCAGAGCCTAAAGTTAATAAACTGGAACATGATCTTGAGACAGGCCAGGTACTGTATGCAAATTAATACAATAGTGAAACTAACTTTTGCTTTCAATCATTACTTTTAATGTGCTATACTGTTGGTGGTACATATGTACTTGCAAAAGGAGAGAACATACTGTGTAATAATATTTTGGTAGAGCTATTATATTTGAAATCATTAAAATCTGTGTGCATGAGGTAACTGAGACCTTTTTGCAGTGAAAATAAGGGATTTTTCTGGCAGCACAAAAGCTTTTTCATTTTGACAATGGCAATGCTTTGATATTTGTGAATTGAAGTATGTAGGGTTTTTTGTTCTGGTAAAAGACCTGTACACAGGTGTCTTACCCCAGAGACACTTAGCCACAACTTTGACAAACAAGTTGCATACTTCGTTGGTTACTAACAGAATTCCAGTTACAGGGGCCATTGTCTAAGACATGCATTCATGCAGTGCTAGGATTCTTCAGTCGATAAAATTCCCCACAGGAATGATACAGTAATTACCTCGGCTTTGCCTTGGTGATTATTACATCATTATTACATCATTCCTCCAGGGTTGTAATCCACTGAAGAATTCTAGCACTACATGTCTACCAATATTAAGCTGTCTTGAATCTTGAGGAGTCATCTTATAAGTGAAGATAGTAGTTCATTTAAAAATATTTTGCTCTATAAACCTGTTTTTTTTTTTCTATCCACTCTCAGAGGAAAAAAATTGAATGAAATTATTGCCATACAACTCATAAAAATACAAAAGTTAGATGTTCATCAATGTGGTTTTGGTTTACAGTAGTAATCAGTCATTCCACCGTGTACTGTTTCTGTATGTTTACCATACCAGGGCATGTGGTGTACAGGTATGTAGTAATATTTAGTTATCTGTTGACAGGAATCTTTTGAAAATGTTGTCAAATTTTATGGAGAAAATCCTAGACACACACAACCATCAACTTTCTTTGGCATTTTCCACAGATTTTCAAAGGCATATCGGGTACGTTACTGTGTTTGCTAATTCTTTAGATATTCTATAATTTATTACTCTACTACTCTTGCTCTGTAAATGAAAATGTTTTTGATATATAACAACTATTTTACTTTGTAGCAAGCGATTTCTGATATTCAAACCGAAAGGAAATTACAGAATTTGGTAAGACTGTTTATTATGTATTAATAAGATATTACATGACATATATTACAGCAGAAGCAACAAAAACCTGCTGTGGAAGTTGCTGTACTAAAGGAAGAGGTAAGTGTGTTGAATATTCACTTTGTTTACCAATGTAGCTAAATTTGTCCTGTTTGCTACAAAAATTGCATTTTGCACTAGAATGTAACATGTTTGCAATATAATTAACTGATGTGCTTTCGAGAAAAATTTTATTGTACAAATTATAGTAGCTATTAAAATAAAATACATGGATAAGGTATTGTTGAGATATGGTTATATAAAACTGTGAAAGTGTATGTAAATTTGTTTGTAAAAGAACTATCTGTATTGGAAGTTACGAATGTGTGAAATTTGGATGAGAGGGATTACTATACAACCAGTTATTAGGTTAATCACCCATGGAAATACTATAAGTGTTCATAGAAAATTTTACTTTGATGTATGAGCTTGCTAATTATCCAATAGAAACCTGTGGTGGGGTTACTAAATAATTAGTAATCTGTGGTGTCATCAGTGGTTGTTCACAACATTCATCAAACAAAAATCGCTATTTATATCCCTTCGGACAATGTGGGCTTGGCTACCCACAATTAATTACTTTGGCCTACATCCTTGGAAATTAAGTTTGTGGGTAGCCTTGTCCACATTGTCCTTGGGTTTCTAAATAGCGTAGAAACATTGTCACTCCATTCTAACTAAGACTGTTCACAGCCAGGTACAGACAAGTAATTTTTACAACAGGCTATTTTACAACAGGCTATTTTGTTTAAGGTGATGGAATGTTGTGTGACAACACAATTGGTCTATGACATGGCTTCCGGAGTGTGATGTAGCCTTTAATGACTAATACATTACCATTGATACTGGCAATGTTTATGGCAGTGCAGCTGCTATATATATATATCGCTAACAAGAATATATAAGCATTGGTGAGTGGTGAATTGTTACTTGTAGTGCTAATTTGCGAGTAATTATCCCATCTCTGCCATGTTAGGTGAATTCTAGTTATGTATCGTTCACTAAAACAGCATGAAAGGAGAGTACTGTATGCAGGTAGCCCAGCGATGTAGCCAAGGTCAACAGCACGGCACTCGCAAGCTATACAAGAGCTGTATAGCATCAGATAAATTCTCAGCAGCGTATAGACTCCTGGCATTTATTTTTACCATCTTTAGTCTCTCTTGTTTGCTGCTTTCTTTATGCAATAACTACTATTGAGGTTTGGAAACAGTGTATTGGTTGAATGGTATCTTCATCATTGGCCTTAGAATGACCAGAAGTACTATTATGTTGTTTTAATACAACTTATGTACCTACACACACGTTGTAACCTACACACGTCATGCATTTCATTCAAGTATTACAGATTTTGTTGGTGTACTTTAGACTTTTATTTAAACTTTCCTTAAAATTTAAGGGGAGTGGAAGTTAGTCAAGGAGGGAGGGTGAAGGAGGAGGGGGGTGAGTACCATTCTCCCCATCCCACAAATGAAACACTGTATTGCTTACCTACATACTTGCTATATTTTGGCCTGTCAAATGAGGCTAGCGTTGTTACTTGTTAATACCCTTATTGTCTTAACTGATGGTGCTTCTAAGCTGAAAATGTATTAAAAATTATTAATTTAAAAATAAAGTAGGGATCCAAGTGATAAAAGACAGTAAAACAAGAGATGAATGATGGTATACAGCATAGCTCTGTGTGACTATTCTTTTAGGGTGACTGCTGTATTAGAGTCAGCCTTTCACCAGGGTGTGTGCCACTATTTCATATTTTCATTGTGCTAGCATTATGAATATAGCTAGGCCAATAATAACGGGGTGTGTTATCATGATAAATTGTTAAGAGATGTGGTCTAGGTGCTTGATCGTTATTAATCAACTAAGGTCGCATTAATAGGCTGGCACTGAACGTCAAATCGTGAAGTTACAGGTATCTACAGAGCATAAGTGCTTAAATAAGTTTGCAGCATCTAAATATGCTGCTCAAGGAAAGTGTTGTTAGGGAAAATTAACGTTTCAATATGGTTTCATTGCAAGAGGAATGAACACCAGCTTGATTGATGATAAAAGTGCAAAGGGCACACACTTGTCAGGCACATCCCACTGGTTAGTTTGTTATTGTAGCATCAAATGGTGGTGGTGGTGGGCAGCTTCGTTTGGCCTCCAGCCTTGCGACTGCAGGCTCAGGCAGGCTGGCAGGCAGATGAAAATTCGAGTTTTGGTGATTTAAAAAAAAATTTATATCTACGTGCTTTCTTGTTTTTAATGCTGTATTGATGTTAGATGAACTAATATTATTCCATATAGTTGATTTTCGTCACATAAGATGTTCCTAGGATGATTTTTAAAGGCGAAACTTTGGGCAGCATGTGTCACTTTTGGAGGGATCCGTGCTACTGTACTATTTAATGTACACTGCTGTTTTTATATAGTTTACAGGTCATCTGTATACATACCAATTAACCATTGTGATATTATACAGTCAGCTTACTTTTGTACAGTGGAACCAGGACTCTTGAAATTGAGAACACCTGAATAATCTGGACACTTGGTAATAAGAAATGGTCCCAAAGTATCCCTTAGCATGTAAATACCTTGATAATCAGGACACTTTTGGTTGGTCCCAAGGTGTCCTTAATACACAGGTTTCACTAGCATCATACGGTACAATAGTTCTGTATAGGATCATGGAGATTTGGATTTATCTTGCCAAAAAATCCAAAAACCAGCTACACAATACCATCCTGACGCCTTGGCAGTATTAGTTTGGTATAACCAAGCCCAAAAGTGCCTTCAGTATGGCCCTAAATGCTTTCAATACTACAAAAAAAATTAAACAAATTATTCATTGGAATTTTCTACTGACTGACTAACTGCTTGATGCCTTTAGACCTGCATAATTAGATAATGGCTAAGGCTACGGGCTTGATTTTTTCACTGTTCAACATTGCTTCAGCTTGACAGGTAGGTGCCTTTTGGCATACAATGCACGCATCATGGACTTACCTGTGTCCTCCTATGTGTTCCATTTCTTTTTGCTGACAGCCCAATGTGCCAATCGCAGTAGCTTGATGGCTTCCCTAAGTTTGTGAACGAGAATCACCATGGTGACTCTCCTACTGTTCTTTGTTTGTAATGCTATGAAACAGGCTGGACATAGCTGAAAGCGATGCATAATGGCCACTTCACTTGCGAGTCAGTAATTGATAGTTCATGTTCAGTCAAAAGAAAACATTACCCCTGGCAGATGCAGCATGCTGCAAAAAAGTACACAAAAAAGGAAAAATTAAGAATCGTAGAAAAAAAGTAGGGAAAGAAGGAGGTAATCTACACCTGCAGATATACTAGTGAACATTTAATCCCTTATTCAGTCATATATTCCTTACTTTTTTTCTATGATTCCTATCTTTAAATTCTTAATTTTTCCTCATACTTGAATAATTAGGATTTTCCTTGTTATAACATTGTTCGTGTTAAAAGTTGCAGATGCTTGGACTTTCATAGTACACACATTTTTGGTAATGAACTCAGCATACTATACAGTAACCCACTATTTGTATAAACTGCATGTGTGAATAAGTACACTCCCTTTCGCAGGATGATGAAACAATGCAGGTGTTGAACCAGATTCATGATGGAGCAATTGATGAGATTATTACAGGTTTGTGTCAACATGTTGATAATTATACATGCATTTATCTTCAAACTATTGAACTATTGAACTTTATTTTTGACTGCTAGTGCAAGAATTACATAAATGATTATTGTCTCAGGAAAACCTGTCTATAGTTCAAACAAGTATAATGCATTTTAATAAAGCAAACTTAAAAAAAACTAGATAAAATGCATGAAGTACATACAAGCTTTAACAAGCTATTACTTAGGGAAGTACATCTTATTCACCTGCTCATGGAGAGTTCAAATGTCTTCGTTTTGTTTCTGTAGCTATGAATGATATGTGCATTTATTGTTGACGCAGTAGACGTAAAAAAGATCATCACTGTATTTCATTTGAAACACCTTCATACTTGTATGCACAAGTGAACAACTATATAACCTTGTAGATGCCAAATTCCAACTCTGTAGACCAATGCAAACAAAAGTTTTGACTGCAAACCTATGGTTTGTTTTTCTTGTATAGACAAATCAATTTCTTTACCCTTTAGCATGCACTATAATTTCAAAACTACATAATTTGCTGAAACTTTGGTAATCTACATATTCCTTGGGCACCACAAAATTTGAACAATTTTAAAAATGTGCAGGCTTTTACTGAGATGTTCACATATGCACCCAACAGCACTGAAACCAGATCAGGTAATCCGGTTAGGTCAGCCGGGAGGTATTCACAATCCAGCTGCCTGCAAGCTTGCATGGAGCCACACCCACTAATCAATTGTTATTGCATGCCATGCCCACTTTAATAAGGGAAGTTTGTAAGTATGTACAAAGTCAGACCTACTTACAGGAAGCTCATTTTGCTGTATCAAACTTACGTACATGGAACCACACACAATAAATAATTGTGACCTACTGAGCGAAAATCGGACTTATTTG
This sequence comes from Dysidea avara, assembly GCF_963678975.1. NCBI lineage: Eukaryota > Metazoa > Porifera > Demospongiae > Dictyoceratida > Dysideidae > Dysidea > Dysidea avara. Next base: position 13,400,739 of record NC_089274.1, read on the forward strand.
AAATGCATACTAAATAAATAAGTTTTAGTCACTTCAGTAAACAGTAAAGTAAAACACGAATTGCAGTATTCAATATACCAATGGATTTGCCTCTTCATGGAGAGTAAGAATATAGTTGTTTCATTTCTATACCATGAAGCAATCACAAGTTATGTGTGTTTGTTTACATTGCAGTAAAATGTAACTTTATTGTCACCGTTTCTAAGCTTGTATAGCTTGATAACATGGGTATAGCTATTTAGGCCAAATCTATACCCCAATGAATGTCCTAGTTCATGGTAAATAGAATGATACAAGTCCCAACTCTGCAATCCATTGCGCTCGGGACGTATGATCAATTAAACAAGTGCCCATAATTTTTCTTCCTGTATAGGCACTATGCAAATTGATTGTCCCTTCTTGTTGTCTATCACTATAACTCCTTATCAGAAACTTCAATAGCCCATTGATTTTTCCCTCTAGGCAACACAAATTCATAAAATGAAGATGCAAACAAGTCGGGTTTTCGCTCAGTGGGTCACAATTAGTAACTATAAACCTTACCTGTTTAGTTTTCATATAGCTACCCTTGTAACATTCCAATCAAGTGCCCAAAATGTAGCTCTTGGTGCATACCTCAGTTTCAATTAATCCAGGACACATCCGGGTCTGACCCAGATTACTATCAAGGTCAGCAAGTCATCTAGGTCAGCAGTAGTGACCCAGTTTCAATGCTGGTACCCAACACAATGCAGTTGAAGAAATGCCTTCTATCTTAATATTTTATCTATGTTAACACTATCATGTAATTCTGTATTTGTATTTTAGGAATGAAGTCAAATGCCTTTAGACCGGGTGGATATCGAAAAAGCAAAGTTTTCAGAAAATCATTTGTTTACAGAGATCGTGATAAAGATTTCACCGATTCCAGTAAAAGAGAAACACCTCCTCCTGATCCATATTCTGCAAGCAGACCTTGGTTAAAATAATTGATGTTAATTTTTATTATGATAATTGTAAATTTTATTATGATAAATGTATCCCTATATTAATTTGTATTTAATTGCATATGACAACCTAATATATATGATGTTTTGTATATACAACTACAATAGTTGTATGGATAATGGCATGATCACTTCAGCCTAGAGGTTTTATCCAATACCTTGTATTTAGTATCCATATAGCAGATTTTTTCTGGGGAAAATTGGCAGCTCGATCAAAGTGGTGCTGTTATTAAGAAGGAAAATCCCTCTCCCCCTTGAATCAATCTGCATGCAAAATAGTTCCCCGTTGTAGCTAGATCACTTCCAGTTTTATAGTATAGTTACCAGCATCAGTGATAAGCAAAAATTCTGGGAAGGAACAAAGTGATTAATGATAAATTGTGGTCATCATTGGTTACATCTCACTGAAAACAGCTGATAAGTGATCAGGCAGGGTATATACCCATCCAAATATATATATAGCTTTAATTTCCTGTGAGTGCATTAGTTCTAAGAAAGATGTGGCAAATGCAGTGTGTTGCTATATAGATACCTCCCATGTGCTTAAATCATCTCCATGGTTATTAGCTGGCTGTCACCAAGCATCTTGATGTGTAGTACTGGTCATTAACTAATAGCAATTTGTTGTGTCTATTAAAAAATTCCCATATAACTTGTGACCGTACAACTTTCAGTGTAAACTATGAGCAGGCTAGAATAATTCTCATTTACAGCAGCATTAATTAGAGTCTATAAAAAGACTGAAGTGGGGGATTGTGTCCCCAGAACAACTATCGTACTGTATAGTAGGGACCACAAAGTAGTGGGCATGGCCCATGAAATAACATCACCCAAAAACGAACCTCATTTTTCCCTGATGATGATGAGGCAGTATTGGTTAGGTAAAACTAAGCCCAAACAAGCCTTCAGATCAACCTGAAATGCTTTCAACAAGTTGCTACAGAATTTTTAAAAATTTATTCAATGGAATTTTCTACTGACTGACTGAGTAACTGACTAATGCCTTTAGACAAGTGTAACTTGATAATGGCTAAGGCTACGGGCTTGATTTTTTCGATGTTTGATGTCTCTTTGGCCCAAGAGGTGCCTTTTGGCATACCGCAGTACATACAATGCATTCTTCATAGACTTACCAGTGTCCTCCTTTGTGTCCCATTCATCTTTGCTGATAGCGAAAAGTGTCGATTTGGCGGTAGCACATGATGACTTCCCTTTGAAACAGCGTATTTTTCATAGTGGCTATTTTGATTGCAGATGTGCTAATTTGATTGCAGATGTGCTTTTTGATTGATTTGTACTGCTGTGTAACAGGTTGAACATAGCCAACAATGAAGTGTAGTAGATACTTCACTTTTCAGATGATAATTGATGTAACTGGGACACGTGGCACCATTTCTTTGTTTTGGTATGCATGGATTGCAGAGGTGCTTTTTGAACAGTTATTGATCCGAAATGCTGTGTAACGGATTGAACATAGCTGACAACGAAACATAATGGATAATTCACTTTTCAGACAATAATTAATATTGTTGGGGTGCGCGGCACCATTTCAGATGCGGTATACATGGGTTCACCAGTCATAATAATTATTTACAAAAATAGTTAACAAAGAAGTACACAGAAAAAATTGGAATTTTCAACTAGAGTAGGGACCATAGCACATCAATAAAAAGTACTGGAGTAGTGCATGATATTAAATCACAGTAAAACAATAAGAACTGTTATATCCCTACTGTGCTCAAGATATCATAATGAAAATACACAGTAGGGATATACCATTTCTTATTGTTTTACTGTGATTTAATATCGTGCACTACTCCATCTTGTTTCAGTACTTTTTATCGATGTTCTATGGTCACTACTCTAGTTGAAAATTCTGTGTACTTGTACATGTATATATGTCTCATCTTCACAAATTGATTTTTCAGGTCAATTTTTTACATGCTATCTATAGCTATATACCACTTTGACACCTCAGATCAAAGGAAACCACAGGGTTATATTTCACATATTGCTCTGACCACAGGGCAATGTCTGATAACTAGATATTGCCCTGTGGTTAGGGCGATATCATGATGTAGCCCTGACTTCAACTGCCTTTGATGCTGAGGTAGTTACAAAGGATCATTTCCCTTAATTATTTATATAGAGCTGCTTAAAGGTTTGTATTGTGGGGTTGAATAGAGCTGCTTAAAGTTATGGATTGTGGGTTTGAGTTTAACATATTGGTTTAGTTAGAGGCATTGTTGTGAAGCAAAAAGAATTGAATGAGTCATGATTCAGTTACTAGGTATCACTAAACAATCGTCTTGGCAATGTGAGGATTGTTTTTGGTACATTTCAACTGCATGAAAAGATGCCTCAAACATTCCCAACCTATATGTCTAAGTGTTTATTTTAGCTTTATTCATCCACAAAGTGGTTATTTGGTTTAAAATAGTATCACTACAACCAGTGAAACCCACAATCATTTCTTTTTCGTGCCCACAATTTAAACCCGCAGTTAATGTTTGCAAACCTCTGTATAAAAGTAATGTGGTGAACGCAGGTTTGTCTTCCTTCGCCCATTAGGTGAGCATACCAGAGTGGTATATATTACTTATACCATGGCCACTCAGGATTTGCCTGATACATATGCCCATGCCCTTGGGCCTGCAGCCCTCAAGCTTGGGCATATATATATCAGGCAAATCCCTCGTGGCCATGGTATAACTATTAAATATAGCTGTGTTGGGGACTGATAGTGAATACCAAGTATCCAGATGGTAAAGTGTACATGTCCTGATAAACAGGTTACACTTTTTGCTGCAGAATATATATGTCCAGAGGGAAATCAACTGTTGACATGAAGTGCTAGGATTCTTCAGTGGATAAATCCCCCACAGGAATGATATAATAATCACATCGGCCTGCCTCAGGGATTATTACATCATCATTACATCATTCCTCCGGGTTGTAATCCACTGAAGAATCCTAGCACTATATGTCTTACTATACTAAGCTGTCATGAATCTTGAGGAGTCATTTTATTATGTGGAGGTAGTATATATGTATAGCTCACTTCAAAATATTTTGCTCTATAAACCTGTTTTTTCTATCCACCCTCAGACAGAGAAAGTGAATGAAACTATTGCTGTACAACTTATAGAAATGCAAACGTTAGCTGTTCACCAATGTGTTTTTGGTTTGTACTAGTAATCATTCCATAGTATACCATTTCTGTATGCTTACTGTACCAGAGCATGTACTCACAAAGTGTACAGATACATAGTTATCTGTTGACAGGAATCTTTTGAAAATGTTGTCAAATTTTATGGAGAAAATCCTAAACACACACAACCATCAACTTTTTTGGTATTTTCCACAGATTTTCAAAGGCATACCGGGTACGTTACTATGTTTGCTAATTCTTTAGATACTCTATAATTTATTACTCTACTACTCTTGCTCTGTAAATGGAAATGTTTTTGATACGTAGCACTATTTTACTTTGTAGCAAGCGATTTCTGATATTCAAACCGAAAGGAAATTACAGATTTTGGTAAGGCTGTTTATTATGTATTAATAAGATATTACATGAAATGTATCAACAAAAACCTTCTGTAGAAGATGTTGTACTAAAGGAAGAAGTAAGTGTTTCAAAAATGCTGTAAAATATCTACCAATGTGATTAAATTTGTCCTCTTTGCATTTTGCACTAGAACGTAACACGTTTGCAATAAAATTAACTTAATGCGCTTTTGGAAAAAATATTCATTGTGCAAATTACAGTAGCTATTAAAATGATAAAGTATTGTTAGGTATGGTTACGACTGTAAAATTGTATGTAAAATTGTTTGTAAACTAGTATTGGAAGTTACAAATGTGTGAAATTTGGGTAAAATGATACTTTTAATGGTGAAAAACAGGGAGCGGGATTACCATAATTATACTGAGTCAATCATCCATGGAAATACTTCAAGTGTCCTTAGAAAATTTTACATAATAATCATTTCCTTTGATGTCTGAGGTTGCTAAATATCCAATAGAAACCTGTGGCGGGGCTACTAAATAACAACCTGTGGCTTTACTAGTGGTTGTTTACAGTTGTTTACTACAATAATCAAATAAAAATTGGTAAAGCCAAAAACAAATGTCACTTAGAACGAGCCGACATCAGTTTCTACGCTATTTAGAGCCCTTCAGACAATGTGGGCTTGGCTACTCACAATTAATTACTTCAGCCTGCAATCTTGGTAATTAAGTTTGTGGGTAGCCTTGCCCACGTTGTCCTCATAGTGTAGCAACCTTGTCGGTTTGCTGACTATGCAAAACATTAATTTGTACAGGATGAATTTGATTGCTGTACCAATTTATATTATGCATGCATAAAATGACTGATTCTATACACATTGTAGCTATACTTTATGCTACAGTGGGATGGACATTTTGGGACCCAGTTACGGACATTTTGGGTTGTGGACATTTTGGGACCCAGAATTTTTGGCCACTTTTTGCTGTAGTATAGAGGTTTTCCTCTTTCAGAGGTAAAAATGTATTAACCAGACTTGTTGGGACCAAAATTTTGTCCTTATTATGGAGGTTTTCTTTATTGTATCTTGTTAGTCAGAATTCTTGAAAATGGGGACACCTGTAAACTGACCTGGAAAGTCAGGACATCCTGATAATCAGGACACTTGGTTGGTCCCAAGGTGTCCTTATTACACAGGTTTTACTGATTAGCATAGAGTTAGATTAATTGTTTATTTATGACATTGATACATAGCTTACTATACAGTAACCTATCATTTGTATAAACTGCATGTGAGAATATATATATACTCCCTTTCACAGGATAATGAAACAATGCAGGTGTTGAACCAGATTCGTGATGGAACATTTGATGAGATTATTACAGGTTTGTGTTAGCATGTTGATAGTTTGTTTGTCTTTGGGTTGACACACAAACTATTCAGTTATTGACTTGAAAGTGCTAAGGACCTTATTTTGACTGCTAGTGCAAGAATGATCTCCTGACTTTTTTAATAAAGCAAACTTAAAAAAAACAACTCATGCTATATAAAGAAAATATACACAAGTTTTGATCAGGCTATTATTTAGGGAAGCACATCTTATTCGCCTGTTCATGGAAAGTTCAAATGTCTTTGTTTCGTTTCTGTACTTATGAATTATATGTACATTCATTGTTGATGCAGCAGACGTAAAAGAAAACGTCATTGTATTTTTTTTTCATTTGAAACACCTTCATATTTGTATGCACAAGTGAATATACATAACTATATATCTTTGTGGATGCCAAATTCCAACTCTATAGACCAATGCAAACAAAACTTATAATTTAGCTTTCTTTTTTTTGTATAGGCAAATCAATTTCTTTCCTATCGTACTGTATAAGTTTCAAAACAACATAATAATAGGTTGAAACTTTGGTAATCTATATAGCTACATATTGGATAGCTACCATAATTTTTTACAATAACAACAATTTTAAAAAAATGTGTAGGCTTTTGCTGAGATGGTCACTCCAACAGCATTGAAACCATGTTAGGTCATCTGGGTCAACTGGGTCACATTTAATGAGTAATGCCTCAGTGTGACAAAGTATCAGAATCGGATCAGTATCAGCCCTTTCCATCTAAAATGTACTCAGTTTTGGATTGGTAGTGAAAATGTGGTATTGGTGCATCACTAGTAGGAATATGTGCAGCCACGCCCATTTATCGGTAGTATTGCAGTCTGTAGGTATTCACAAATCTGCTGCTGTCTACAAGCTTACATGGAGCCACACCCACTAATCAATTGTTATTGCATGCCATGCCCACTTACAGGGAGTGTAATTGCTGTAGTAGACCTATGTGAAACCATGCCTACTGAATGATTGGCAATACATACCTCACCTGTTTAGTTTTCATATTGCTACCATTGTACCAATCGAGTGCCCAAACTGTAGCTCTTGCATGGTGCACATCTTATCCAGGTCACATCTGGGTCTGACCTGGATTACTATCCAGGCCAGCTTACTATCCAGGCCAGCAGTAGTGACCCAGTTTCAATGTTGGTACCCAACATAATGTAGTTGAAGTAACTGCCTTCTTCCCCTAAGGATAGTAGCAATATTATATGTATGTTAACACTATCATGTAATTCTGTATAACTGTATTAATGAAGTCAAACGCCTTTAGACTAGATGGATATCAAAAAAGCAAAGTTTTCAGAAAATCATTTGTTTACAGAGATCGTGATAAAGATTTCACCGATTCCAGTAAAAGAGAAACACCTCCTCCTGATCCATATTCTGCAAGCAGACCTTGGTTAAACTAATTGATGCTAATTTTTTATTATAATTGTAAGTTTTATTATGATTAATGTATCCCTTGTATTTAATGCGTGTTGCACATGATACGATGTTTTGTATATACAACTACAATAGTAGCATAGATAATGGCATGATTACTTCAGCCAAGAAGTTTTATCCAATACCTTGTGTTAAATAACCATATAGCTATTATAGTGGATATTCCTGAGGGAAAAATTGGCATTTACTAAAATGGCATTGTTAAAGTATTGTAATTTCTCCTTTCTTCATCTTTTCAAACACACTTTCTGTAACAACTTTAAACAGGCTGTAGGACCAGGTGTCCTACAGACCTTCAGCACTTGTGCTGTAAAGCCTTAAATAAATAAATTTAAAAAATAATCACATACAAAATCAAAAAAAAATTTCCCCCCTTGAAGTAGTCTGAAAAATCCCCCCCCCCCCCCCCCCCCCCCTAGTAGCTAGATCACATCCAGTTTAATAGTAGTAGCTATAGCTATCTGTGGCAGATTTCTGGGAAGGCACAAGAACAAAATGATTAATTGTTTATGTTTTTAAAGTTCAATTCTTAGCTGCATCATTAGTTACAACCCACTGGAAATAGTTGTTTAGAGCAGATAGCTGATCATGCAGGCAGGGTATATACCCATCTAAATATAAAGCTATAGCTTTCCTGTGACTGCATTAATTCTAAGAAAGATGAGACACGTGCAGTGTGTAGCTATATAGATACCACTATGTGCTTAAATCTTCTCCATGGTTTTTAGCTGGGGACACCAAGCATCTTGCTGTATTGTAGCTGTTGATGTTATTGATGTACTGATAGCTATTTTGTTGTGTTAGTTAAACAATTCCAACTGTCATGGACCATACAACTTTCAGTATGAGCTACAAACTTGACATTCAGGCTATATAGAATAATTCCATTTACAGCAGCATTAATATAATTAATATAATTAATGCTAGTGACATTTAAAGTATTTTTGAGTCTATAAAAAGGCTAAAGTGGGGGATTGTTCCCCCAAGAAGGCTGTATACAGTGAAATCTGTATAAGACCAACCACAGGTGTCCTGGATATTCGATCGAGGTGCCCTGATTCTTCAGGGCAATTTTTTTACACTCTAGCTATATAGCATGTTATGGGGACTAATAGTGAATACCAAGTCTCCAGATTGCAAAATGTCCTGATAAACATTTTCCACTAGCAGGGTCTATTAGATTAACTTGAAATTCCTTTGACTGCAGAATATATATGACAATGATTCAAGATAATGAAACCAACTGTTGAAGCAACACACTACTGGTTCTCATGAAAACCCATTGAAAACAATTAACTCTCTGAAAATTTTGAAACCCTCTGAAAAGTCAAAATTTCAGTACATTTTCACGTACTAAACCTATGAAAATTGATATTTTACCAATGAAATAATTTTTCATAGGTTTTTCATTGGTTATTCATTGATTTGTCCAATGAAAATACTATGAAAATAAACATTCATTGGGGCCACCAATGAAATTTTGATTTTTCTTTTGAATCGAAAATTTCATTGGATTTTTAAGGCCAAATTGTCTGTAGCTTAAGCAAGCTACTTATTATTAATCAAACATGTATAATTGTAACAGCCCCACTCTTGATTTATCCAGTACAGAGGAATTGACAGTTCTGATAATTATTCAGGTTTGCACATCTCATTCATTGATATAAAAGGAATGTTATAGTATTCAACAGAGCGGCAAGATCCTGACTTCTTGCAGGGTTTAGCCTTCTCATAGGCTAGGCCCCTAGCTACATTGCACTTTTGATTTACATAAATAGCCGCCCACCATCATACTATATGAGGAGTTATGAATACACATATTGTCAGAGTCAGTTACATTTGTACTATCACATCTAATATGTTTCATAGACCCTAGTTACATCTAAGCAACTAGCTATTATAATGGATGCATGCTAGTCTCTCTCAGTTCTAAACTATTCATATACTTGCACAGTTTCAGGATGTTGATATCCTTCCAACTATATTACAGATAAACAACATGGAAGTTACTGTGCCGGACTTATGTAGTTAAAATCCATCAAGGAAATAACCATAATTATAGTCTAATAATTATTCCCGTTGTAGGAAGCAGCAATTATTCCCTTTTCGTGATTTTGCTGGTGCAATTGCATACCGTATGAGAAGCTTGTTAACTATACCATCATGCATTGCGGCATGATCTTATAGACTCAAGTAGCTAACTTAGAATTTGGCAATCTCAGCATAACACATTTACAGAATCCAATTCATTAAACTCAACTTCTGTCACTATTTGTCCAATACTATTACACTCAGTGGCGGGTACAGGGGGGTTGCATTGGTTCTGAAAACCCCTCTGACAATAGAGGACCGCTTGCAGCGTGACGTAAATCATCGTAATTGCTAAGCAACCGCAGCTGTCGGCCATGTTTCGGGACAGTGTTATGTTGCTGAAAGGCAACATAAATGCATTTGCTCGTTATGTTGCCTTTACGTACCAAATGCCCGTACCAAATGATTTGGTACGGGCTGTAATGAAGCGAATCAGTGTTGAGTTGTGTTGTAAATACCACCCAGCTCGTTAAAAACAGCGAAGAAGTTAGAATTGGTGAGTAATGTATCGAAATTTAATTAGCCACCTATTTCACAAAGCCAATGATAAGATCTTCGAAACCAGCCCCGCTTCCCAGTGCCACTATACCCAGTGCTTAGTGAATAAATCTCGTTACCTATGTTCAAACCCAACATGCGCCATAGAAAGTTGTCCCGAAACATGTCCGCCTAGCAACCGTTGCTTCACGCTTGCAAGTCCTCTATAAGGCGCGCGCCTGAAAGAGCGGGCCGTGAAACTACCTAGGTTGTAGACTAGCAGCCAAGCGTTCACTATATGTATACTGGTAGCTATAACTAGCTAGGTAGCTATAACTAGCTAGGTAGCTATAACTAGCTAGGTAGCTATAACTAGTTAATCTTTGACATTATTTTGACGCCACCCGTACCACCTACGTCTTCGTACGCAATACGCGCCTCTAAAAGTAATTATCGTTTTAACATTAAAAATTGGTATGTTACTGTTATTAACACTTTGAAGTGACCAGCACTGAAGGTCTGACAGCAACATGTGTATGTTAAAACAGCACACTAAAATGTCCCCAGTTTCAGCACATGTGCATGCTAGCTACTTCATTTGTGTTAATTCAACATCATGCACATTATTGATGTGTTAACCTGACATGCTAGCTAGTTGTGCTGTTTTGTAGTGTGCTACTTTAGCACACTTGTAAGTTGAACATAACATTGTGCTGTTCACACATGTGGTGTTTTAAGTGTGGGATTTCAACACATTCTGTGCTCAATGCACACATTTGTGTGCAGTATATGAGCACATGTGTACGTGAGTGTGCTAAAACTGGGGGACGTGTTATAATAGCACATACACTTGTTTTTAGTGTGAATTAATGTTTTTCTAAAGACTTTACTTGCATTTTCTAAAGGTTTAATGGTATTCAACAGTGAAACATTGCTGGAGAGTGATTATTTTGTTATGAAATAGCTATTACTAATATATTGCAGTATCATGGACTGTAAAAAACTGAAGTGTCTACAGGACACAAGGATGTCCCCAAAACAGACACCACTGGTGATGATGGTGTCCATATTGAGACATTTTGGTGTCTAGGAGACACCTTGGTGTTTACAGTGTATGACTGAAAGCACAATATCCACACCCTTTTTAAAAGTCTGGATCTGTCCCTGGTAACTATTCTGAAACTTCTCCAAAACCTATAGCTACATTGACAGGCCTATAGAACCAATGCCTATAAGCTCAATCATTCCAGTTGCACATAGAAGGAAAGTAGGAAACACATATGAAATCATACTAGTTACTACAGTAATTTCCCCAATGCATTGCATATCATGCAGATTCATAATTTCCACTATTAGAGACTGATACTGAGCTACTAACTTTCTTTCAAACATGTGATCACTTACAATGATTATTCAACAACTTTCATCCAGTTAAAGGCCAAAATGTCGGCTGTGAAACACATTCAGTTGGTTTGCTTTGTGCCTTGCATGTCAGCTTTAGAATTGCTGCTAGAGATGATAATATATAACACCATGCATGCAGTAATTCATATAGTGTTTACCAAATTCAACCTCAGAAGGCTAATTTTTCAAAATTTTCCTGTTGGGGGAGCATGCCCCGCATACCCCCTATAGTTAGAGCATGCATACATGCTGATGTGCTTTGCACAATTGTTGAGTGACTTCCACCAATGCACATGTAGATATCTCCCTGTTGCCTAAACCTGAAACCCCCTCTTAAAATCCTCCACTGATACTTATTGTGGAGAAATTGTACTACATATTAGAACATTATGTAGTGTTGTGTGCTGTACCTATGTAGTCTAGCGTAGCCAGACCGCTACTTTTTCTTTATGTGTGGGTTGGGAAAGTACTTTTCCTGCCCACACACATAGAAAAAGTAGTGGTATGGCTATGTGAGACTATATGCCTCTAAATTAAAATTAATTTAAGAACAGTATACAAATACAAACAAAAGTTTGAGTCTAGCTAGTTGGATATACATGGTAAATATGTTATATTGAGATAGCCCAGTTATATGATGAGTTCATCAGTTTATGTATATTGCATGCTAATAAAATTCTCATGCAAATCAGAAAAGATCAATAATATTTTGGAACTGTACTATGATGGTAAATCACAACTTTAAGTGAGAGATGTTCTACTAACTTTGATACTGTGTACAACACACACATATTTTCCACCAACATAGTATGCAATATCACTTGTTGGAAATACCCAGGGTCGTAGCTATTTCCTGTTTGTTGACAATGTTGTACAGAATGGAATCATGATGCATGCACATTTTGTGTATGGTCTTTACTGCATGATATAGGTGACAGATAGACAACATTTCAAACATTTCATCATACAGATAAGCTATAGCCATTAAATTTTAATGATTCATAAAATTAGTGGTATAATTGGCATACCAAATTAATGGTGCTGTATGCATGCATGACTTTGTTTTGAGTAAAATATATACTGCAAAAAAGATTTGTACATATAAGCAAAGAACAGTTTGTGCAAGAAAATGACATAATGATAATTATGTGCATGAGCATTCCAAATAATATATTAAACACAACTTTGGTTTCACTATAATAGCTTAATCCATGCAGCTGTTCACTAAGAATCACTTATTACATGCATTTGCCTTCTCCTGACTATTATAACATTTGTGACCAAATTCAGGCTTCCACACACATTAAATTCTTTGACTGTAACTTGACCATTCAGTATGCTATTGATCTAAAATTGTATACGAACTCTTCCATAGTATTATATGAAATAACAAAACAAAATGTTGAAGTTCTGCTACACTGAGTTTTGGTCTTTCAAATTCATAAAATTGGTTGTGTGTGGAAGCTGGTTTGTTAATTCTTTAATATGACAGTTATGTATTGTTTGTAGCTACACATACATAGGCCAAACTTTGAAACTTAGAGAGGCTAATTGTATGTATAGGTAAGACATGTAGTGCTAGAATTCTTCAGGGTAACTCAGAAGGAATGATGTAATAATGATGTAATAATGATGTAATAACAGAGCTGAGGTAATCATTGCATCATTTCTGAGAGAAGTTTATCCACTGAAGAATCCTAGCAATGCATGTCTTAGTTATTCAGCAGACAATGGCCGCTGTAACTATAATCCCCCCAAAAACACCTTTGCTGTAAAAAAAATGGTGTGTCCAAGAAACTACAAGTATCTGTAACCCCATGTAAAAACAGCTCAGTTGTAGAAAAAAACTCCATGAAATTAACTGGTAATTGAAAGAGCTGATATCTGAAGTGGCCCAGAATTCAACTAACTATATATATATTTGCCAAAGTTTTTAATCCATGCAAGAACATCTTGCCCATAAAACGAGTGCACCCATGAAAGTAACTTGTAATTGAAATAGCTGATATCTGAAGCGGCCAAGAATGAATGTTGACATATATATATACAACTATAATCAAGTTGAAATTAACAAAACGTTTAACATTGAACCTTTATCTTTCAGCTGTGTTCTACATTCACTCTTGCTGTATCCTAAATTGATTTCTTTTAACTCTAATTGGCTGGTAATTTGGCTGCCGTTTTTGTTCTATACACTGACATATTAAAAAAGGTGGCCAAATTACCAGTCAATTAGAGTTAAAAGAAATCAATTTAGGATACAGCAAGAGTGAATATGTGCAATTTGTTGTGGCTAGGTGTCTTATCCAGTAAGACACTGGGTAAGACACCTGTGTATATGTCTAAAAACCCTGCATAATTTACAAATATCTAAACATTCTCTGAGTGCCAATGTCTAAAATCATTTAATGGATCATATAAATTAATAACATTCTAAGAACTATAGCTGCTAATTACATAACAGTGTTTCCATAGTTAAAGTAGCTAAAATATTTCTATTTAATGAAGAGCATGAGTAGCTATTCATATTATTTTGTAACATCATACAAATTTACATTTAAAATGACTTTCAATTTTCTGTTAAAATACAAGTGATGCATCTAATATTTTTCTTCTTCTCAACGCATACATGGAGGTGTCACCATGTTTTAGCTGACTAATTTGATATGTAATTCCTATGCTTAACTTCAAATAGTATAACTGCTGGCATAGTCACATTTGTAAAATGATTCCATACTGTAACAATGATGCTTGCTTTGCATAGAGTAGACATGACATTAGATAGTAATGTTATACTTCAAATAATTATATGTTCGAACTCGAGTATGCTACAATTACAATGTTTTTTGATGTAAGGGGTTGTTTAAGTTTCCTATCAAGATTTTGTATACTATTAAACTATAACTACTGTATACACTTTGATAATTGGTGTCCAATTTATAACATATCTATATAGGTTCATGGTTACTGGTAGTCACCATGACCTTAGTTCCTGTAAAATTATGAACAGTAGCAACATCCTCGGAGATTTATTTTTGCAAGTAAACTTTTCGCAGTTAAGAACTATTGGACAGATGTAACCAAGACCGTTGAAACAATGTCACTGAGAGTGAGACGTGATACAAGTGTAAATAAACTACATATGACATTTGTATACTCACAAGGAAAGTAAAGGATTAGCACAATGTGATCTGGAGCTCAAACTCTTCTCACTGACATTCATTTGGGTGAATACTTGATATAGTCTTCAATAGCTACAACATAGTCTAAGACTATATATACATACTTGTACATCTTCCTCTTCCCACTTTAAAGCATATAGTAAGCTATATGTATATTTATTTATTTATTAAGGCTTTACAGCATGTAGGACAGCTGGTCCTGCAACCTGTTTAAAGTTGTTACAGAAAGTGTGTTTGAAAAGTTGGAGAAAGGAGAAAAAATACATGACTGGACCTAGGCAGCCTCAAACCTGCAGCCATCCAATTAACGCTTGAACGCTTACAGGAGTCTGCCAGGCGGTCAGGATGTTTTCTCCTGTTTTCTCCTTGTCAATTTCATGTATATGTATCCAAGGAACTCTAGAGAGTGACTTATTATCTCAACGTACCCCATGTAGAACCAAATGGATATTAGTTTATATATGAAATTCACTTTAAGATCAACTGATCATTCAATACCTACTTTAAGATTCTTTTTAATGACAATTATATAACATTCTAGGAATCTGTGTATGAATACAAAAGCAAATCTACATCAGTGTGCCAGTTTCCATAAACTTCCATGCAGCTAGAGAACACCAGGGTAGCTATGAAGAAGACTCTATGCCCATGTATGCTCCCTCATGCTGTTTCACAGAAATTTCAGAGAGTGTAGTGAGGTTAGTGAAGAAGCATACATTTCAGTGTTCCTGAATCTTGACATGGTGTCACATTGCCCCCCCCCCCCCCCTTTTTTTTTTGAAGTGAAGAGATGGGCACACATGCATGACTAAATGAACAATATACAACGTACATGTTAATACATGCAATTTTACAATTACCTAATAGTAATAAGCTGTAGTCTAACAATGAAAGGGGAATTAACAGATGGAACAGTAAGTGGAAACTACAGTGTCTCAAAGAGCCTGGTTGCCTGGCTACATACCAGCATCATCATGCTATACTGTATATAAAAGAAACTCGATTTGAGAAAGATACAATGAAAGTGAAATCTCAATCTGAACAGTACAATTTTATACTAGTAAAGAACAGCAAAGAACACCAATGTCTCTGCAATTCATCTTCACTGTACTTCTCTCTATGATGATTTGCTGTGCACATAGTGCACCAGCTCCAGTAAAACGAAGCATACCTGAAAATAGCGGTACTGACTCAAGCATCTGTCCAAGTGATGAAATAACATTCTATTGTGTATCACTGAGGCTCTCAAACCATCTTAGCTGCTACATGAAGGTACAAACTATGTAACATGTCTGTCATAATATATTCTATATGTTTAGGGATTGGATGTACAAACTGAAATTGATAGTACATTCAATAGAGATAGCATCAGTTCAGTTCTCCAGCAGTTTGATTTTATTTGCAGAAATTATACTGATGCAATGGCTATTAAATCTGAATTGCAGCATTCTTTATTCCACGGAAATTACTCCACAGATGGAAATTACTCCACTAAGGAACTAAACTATACAGAAGCTATCAAAAATGTTACAAAGACATTGATCGATCTTCAAACCATAGCAAATATTCATCAAGATAAGAAGGTATTAACAATGCACATGTGTAGCTGTGTTTAAATGCCATACTTGGCTACTTTCCAGAAAAACATATCCAATGAAGAATGTATTGAATTCAGTCATGATGAGTACAGGAAGATCTACACACTGTTGGATGATGACATGAACAAATCGGTGTTAGAGTTAGCTTATGAACACAGTGTAAATTGGACCAGAGCAGCTGGGAGACTACTGCACAGCACTATATAGCTTTTAAAAATATAATTGGACAATTTGAATGTTAACCTATTAAATTTGACTATGATGAACTATAATTACAGCAAACTTTTATCTCAACCAAAACAGCCAAGCTGAGGAAAGGGTATGCCCCCCAAGAAGGCCATGGAGAGAGAAAAAAGTTGTGAAATCAAAATTGGTGCCCAAGAAATGGCTGAGTTGATGGTAAAAATATTTAATAGTGACAATTCAGGTGAATTTGTGTTGCCTCCTCCAAGTTTCGCTAGGATTCAGCAAAGACTTCACTTTTATTATAAAACTATTACCATTAACCTGCCATCACATGATTTCACAACCTTTTCCACTCTGACCTTTTTGGGGCTGCATCCTTTTTTTCAGTTTGGCTGTTTTGGTTTTTGGTTTAGATATCACTTCTTTTTGCAATTGCAAGCCACAAAGCTGGCCATAAGCTAGCTTTGGGGCTTCCTTTTAACTTATTATTTTTCTTTACCACTGCAGGAATTGTTGAACAAAAAAAGAATTATTTGTGTGTATATGGCTTTGTGTCTGATCTATTTGTATACACTGAATAAAATGATTATCATTTAGGTAATAAGGTGAAGAATTGGTGCATTTTCAGGAGTATAGCTTTGTACATTTACACTATGAGGTGTACATTTCTTACAGTATGGAATAGTTTAAAGCTCTTAAATATAGCTACCAGTTATATAATATTTCATGACATTGCAATAAGAGCCACATTTGTAACTCTACTGCCACTGGCATCAGTATAAAAACAGTGTCATGTAGCTAACAGAGCTATGGACTCTGTTATAAATATTATGGAAGTGTACTGCAAGGAGCTACAAAATATACAGTGCATGATAACCAGTTACTGTTGTGGTAAACTCAAAAGTGTCATATAAATGATCGTGAACTCAAGGACTGGGAGTGTAGTGGATATGTTGGAGATGTTGGGGTGATGAGTCTGATGAATAGTTGTAAAATTAATGAGAAAAATGCTGAGGAAGCCTGATAATGCATGCGTTGTACCAGAAGTGATGTTATGTAATGGAGCTATGGACTTTGTTTAAACATTATGTTTAACTGTGTAAGTGTGCACATGTGTTATTAAGAGATGCATTAATAAGAACAGTTGAAGAACCTTATGGTCCAGTCCTTGTGCATAACGGGACACCCAGCCCAATACAGTGAGTAAAAATCCAATGGATTGACACCAATCAAAAACTTTAGGGTCCTCCCAAACCAAATTACAAATATACGTGGAAATATCTAACTCTGTCAGAAGGTATGTTTAGGCAGACAAGTGCAATGTTAGTGGCTTGTTACATTTATTTATTGCACACCAAAGGTCTGATGGTAACATGTACCAACAGCTATTTTGTATATTTGCATTACTATACTTATTTACTTATATATACACATGCATACAGTTCTACAGATAGTTCAGATTTGAGGTGGGTGGATGTGACTGATAGCATCTTGAACAAGGCACAGATAGTGCAATGTGCAGTTGTTAGTTATTATCATCAAAATTAGTTAGAAAATGATCCCCAAAGAAATTTGTTCAGTTTTGATTTTAGCAATGAAACGATAAGTTCAAATTAAGGATGGTTATGGCGTTCCAGAGAGTTGGTAATCTATGAAAATAGTAATGTCCTGACACATTATCATAACTGAACTGTAGCTGAACTCTCTATAGGGTGACTTGTTTCTAGTTAGGTGACTTGTTAGTAGCTGAACTCTCTCCAGGGTAACTTGCAATTGTTTGTAACTAAACTCTCTACATGATGACTTGTAATGTAATGCAGTTGAAATCTCCACAGAATGATTGTTTGTTGTTGAACTTGTAGTTGAACTCTCTACAAGGTGACTTGCTACTTACTGAATGTTCTAATAGAGTGACTCAGTCAGTATAGCGGAGTGACTCATCAGTGTGCTATTAGAGTATTTTGATTACATGTAGTTGGTCAGTGCTTTTTATTCTAAACCACTGAAAGGTTAAATAATCAGCCCAATCTTATAAGCGGTTTGCCTAGCAGGCATGGGAACTAAACATTTTTTATGATTCTGTTGATATTTGGCCGGTCATTGCAATTAAAAAAAATTCTTGGAAAAACACAAATAAACATAGCTATAAGAAAATAAAAGAGGTGGCGAAACCAGAGCTCAAACCACCAACCTCCAGGTTTGGAGTAATACGCACTACCACCGTACCACTGCTGCTTTGACCTCTGCTGATCATACATACAGTAGTGTATTTTTGCCTTTAGGTCTAAAGAGAACATTTCATTAGGTCTAAAGGATAGCAGCAATTCATTCCCTTATGTACATACTTAATGGGAACATTTTATGCAATACAGCTTGCGTAAGTTCAACTCAGATAGTTGTCATATTTTATTTATTTATTATAATGTGAATATTTTTTTTATTTTGATATTTCATTGCATAACATTTCTAGGTTACTATGGCAACATAAGGAGAGATTATTTAAATGGTTATGTAGTCATTGAAAATGGACTTGTGCAACCATTGAAGCAATGTCCTAGATATTTAATTACTAGGTATATAAGGCCAAGCCAAGTTGATTGGTCATTTTGCAGGTTCACTCGACCCACATTTTTGATTGAAAAGTTGAATAAAGTTCAATCGAGCTAATATACCACACATAGGTATCAGCCTCATATTCTTTCCAATGCATTTTTTCACTGTTTACGTAGCTGCAAATATATTTGTGCTGCTATAGTGCAAACAAGACCAAATACTGTTCCATCAAGACCATGCCCCTCTTCAGTAGATTCATTATTTTTGGCACTCCTTTTCTGCTGATAGGTCTATGCCAACCTTCTGATCCTATAATTTTGAGATTTTTGCCTTGAAACAACTACTAAACAATTTGATTTGGCCTAACTATCCTCATTATTCAAGTATAAGGCCAAATGATTCTGTTTTCCATAGTACTCACATGTATTTTCACTGTCGCACTTATTTCCCCATTATTACACATTAATTTTACAAAAAGTCAAACTGAATTGTGCAGTTTGAAGGATGATTGTAGCTATATAGTTACCTCTGAAGTGCAACAGAACCTTGTGGTTATTGCTTTAGACAGTGTGTAGGCAAGGGTAGCCAAGTTGTCTGCCAGCAATACAGAGAGTTCAGGTACATAGCAAACTAAGCTTTAACTAGCTATAGAGGTCTATTATGTACACACTATAACCCCGCTTTGATTCTCTTCATAAATTGATAAGACTGCAACAATGAATTTAAATTATATGTTTGCTGATAAATTGAGAAAAACTATAAAAAGTAACTTTATTCATTAACCTTATAAATGATATACTAATATGGAACAACAAAGCAGAGTAATTGTTGTGTATTCAGATCTCAATTTGCATGTAATTATTTTCAGTTTGCAAATTGTATATTAACTGATGATATAACATGATTAATGGAGTGATAGATTATATAAAGGACAACATTTGTGCATCGGGTTTTAAGCAATGATGCTTTCTGCTTACTTAGCTTCATGGTTTTGTAATGCAGTAAAATTGAGCTTGTATACTGGGTGCAGGTTTACCAATTGAGTATCATCATCATCGTCATAGCAACATTTTGCATCAGATTATCTAGCAGCTGCTATCCATTCAGAGATCATCATAGTGTTCAGAGATCATAGATCATCATATTTAGATATGCTTCCAATGCAACGCTACATCATAAACACTTTCAACTTTAATAAGAACTAATTTGCCAGCACGTGGAAGGACATACGTTCTGTTAACTTTAATACCGTGACTGGGTACAATAAATATACACATACTTTCCCACTAATATAGTATGTCATATCACATGTTGGAAATAGCCAAGTTGTACGTGCTTCCTGTGTGTTGTACAGAATGGAATCCATAACCGTATTAATAAACTAAAGTAGCTTTGTAGACTTGTGGCAAAGCATAGGCCAAATAATAGCATTTTTCTAGAAGACAATCCAATCTGCCATAGTACAGTAAGTACACCAGACTGTAATGCACATTTTGTATATGGTCCTTACTGTGTGATAGGTGATACTTCATACATTTCACCATGCAGTCATGATACAGATAGGCTAGCCATTAGATTTTAATAATTCACAAAATTAGTAGTACAATTGGCATACCAAACTAATGGTGCTGGATGTATGCATAATATTCTTACATAATTTGTTTTGAGGAGAATATTTACTGCAAAAAAGAATTATACATACATACTTAGCACAGAACAGTTTGAGCAAGAAAATGTCATAATGATATGTGGACATTCCAAATACACTAAACACAACTTTGGTTTCACTATAATAGTTAAGTATATAAGAATCTTAACACAGTTTAGGATTATTTGCACATGTTTAATCACCATGAACTGTATACTATAAGTACAAATCTTGATATGTAAATTTCACAAGTAAATGTCATAGTCGCATGCATGGATGTAACCAGGACTGTCACTGAGAATGAGATGTGATAGCTACTAGTAATAACAACTATATTAACAACTTAACAATAGTAATAAACAAGTCACTAAGAATCATTTATTGCATGTACTTACCTTCTCCTGACTATTATACCATTTGTGACTGAATTGAAAAAACAGGCTTCCATACACATTCAATTCTGCTTTGACCTTAGCTTGACATTCAATTCTGCTTTGACCTTAGCTTGACCATTCAGCATGCTATTGATTTAAAATTCTATGAATCCTTCCATAGTATTAGAACAAAATGTTGAAGCTCTAGTTTTGGTCCTTCAAAATCATAAAATTGGATGTGTGTGGAGGCCTGGTTTGTCAAACATTTTAATTCTTTATTATGACAGTTATGCATTGTTTGTAGCCACATGTACACAGGCCAAACTTTGAAACTTAGATAGGCTAATTGTATGTATAGGTAAGACATGTAGTACTAGAATTTTCAGTGGATAAACAACTCCAAAGAAATGATGTAATAATGATGTAATAATCACCATTAAAGCTGAGGTAATTATTACATCATTCCTGAAGGGTGTTTATCCAGTAAAAAAAATCCTAGTAATGTATGTCTTAGCTATTCAGACAATGGCCCAAGTATAACTGAAATTTTGTTGGTAACTCACAAAGTATACAATTTGTTTGTGGTTAGGTGTCTTACCTGTGTACAGGCCTCTTACTATTGTGATGCATGGTATTAACCAGTTTCATTACTACTGACCCAAAAAACATATAAATATAATATAGTAACCATTAAATTGACTGTCACACATACTATAAGTGTATTTAGTCTACCGTGAAAAGCAATTGTTCATGAGCACAGTGAATATACATTACCACTTGTGGTACTGATTGGGGTACACTATACCACTTACCCCACATGCTGGGAGTGGTATTGGACATCAGCAATACTATTCTGTGGGTTGGGTGGGAGGGTGAAAAGAAACCAGCTGAAGGCTTAAGCAGTGACAACACTGTGTCGAAGTGACAAATAATGGCCATGCACCTACTTCACGCATGCGTATACCCTACAGTTATTTCTATATGTATACCACAATTACATCATCCGTTTCATAAATTAACTTAGTTTAAATTTTCATGTAAACTTCATTTAATGAAGAACATGAGTAGCTATTGTAATACCACATAAATTGACATGTAAAATGACTTTCAATTTTCTGTTAAAATACATCTAAAAATAATTTTATTTTCATCCCAACATGTACATGGAGACATCACCATGTTGTAGTGTTAGCTGCCTAATCTGCTCCACAATTCACAAACAGTATAACTGCTACCAGAATAATAACATTTGTAAAATGATTAACAAAGATGATGCTTGCTTAGCATCATGCAAGTAGACATGACAGTGTATGTACATCAATGTTGTACTTTCAAGTAATTGTATGTTTGAATTTGAGTATGCTACAATTTGCTTGTTACAATGCTTTTTGATGTAAGGGGTTGTTTAAGCTTTCTATCAAGATTTTGTCTACTATCAAACTATAACTACAGTATCTACCTTGATAATTGGTGTGCATATAGGCACATGGTTACCGGCAAGAGTTTATAATGGTGTAAGGAACACATTATAAACTCTTGTTACCGGTAGTCACCTTGAACTTGAGGTTCCTGTATAATTGAGGTTCCTGTATAATTGAGGTTCCTGTATAATTACAAACAGTAGCAACATCCTTTGAAATAATTTCTGCAAGTAAACGTTTCACAGTTAAGAACTATTGGATGGATGTAACCAAGACTAATGAAACAATGTCACTGAGAATGAGATGTGATACAAGTGTAAAGCATAAGGTAATGGCTGGAGTTCATGCTCTTCTCAGTAACATTTATTTGGGTGAATACATAACATATAGTTTACGTACAGTCACTGGTTTGAACACTCTTTCATACTAATTAATATTAGCTTTCAAATGGAAATCAATCGATTATTGGTAGTGTTAATTTGCTCACACATGTTACATGTTTAAACTATATGGAAAACAAAACTATAGGAACGTCCATTCTGCCATTGGCTTGAGTCACAGTTGACAAAGTCATATTGGACAGCCAAAAAGAGACAAAAAAAAAGTGGATACCACAAAGGAAAATAATGGCAGGACAAGGGAGTGAGACATTGCTGGAGTATTGAAGTCAGAAGAGGTATGGTAGCTACCTTTTACTATCAGTCACTAGATGAAGCGAAGTTTTATTACATGTCATGCTTATGTTCACAAATATGGGCCTTGCCCTTCAGTCTTATCCTCATTGTAAACACATAGGACTCATATGGAGGTTACAACGCCTACAATGCGTGACTCAAAATCTTCATGCAAACTGCTTTGAGATGCTTGCACATTCAGTATAATAGGAAAAAGACTCAGTAACCAGCAAAGGAATCGAATACCCAGTGTTGGGAGTAACGCGTTACTTATGTAACGCGTTACGTAATATTATTACTTTTGTGGTAACAAAGTAATATAACGAAATACGCTATAAAAACAGGTAATATAACGCAAGCTACTTTACTTACAAATGTAACGCGTTACCTAAGTAATATAGTTACTGTAACGAGTCTAATATTACGTAATATTATTACTACAAGTATCGAAGTTACTAATCTCGTTAGTTGTCCTCTGAGTAACGGCTAGCCACAACGAAGTAACGAGGCCTACTGAATAAAGCTTATTCACCAGCTTCTTACTTATAACCAAAATTTGCATATTGTCCAACAACGCAATCATGTCACGTGATAAGGTGGTAGTTTCATACGTGACAGCTTAAGGCTGTGGACACAAAGTAATATAATATGTAATATTATTACAGTTACTTTATTTTATGGGTAATATGTAACTGTAACTAAATAGTTCAGTTGCAAGTAATATGTAATATGTAACTAGTTACTTTTACAAAGTAACTTGCCCAACACTGCGAATACCTTGGGCTACTTCTGGATATGAAAGTCACAAATATTTATGCTTTTGTGCACTTTAGATGATTTGTGGGCAATAGCTATATATCTACCATGTGTAATGGCTATACCACAGGTACAAGTGCTTTGCCTGGTATATATACACACTTGCTGGAGGGTTGCAGGCCCCAAGTGCAAGTCTGTATATACCAGGAAAGCACAAGTGCCCATGGTATAACTAATATGTGCCATGTGGGCTAATCACCTAAACATGTGGGAAACTGCTGGCACGCTACATGAACGAATTTATGTGAATTTTGATAGTACACACTGAAAACAGCATAAGAAAAACAACAAGGCATCACCATGGTAAGAGTTCAAGTGTATGCGTAATGACATGAGCGTACAAAAGGTTCAATTGTGGGTTTATACAGTGACCACCAAAGAGACACAGGACATTGAAATGAGAAGATCGATATACTCTAATAGAGCAGTCAGATCTAAATAGTCTAATAGAGCAGTCACAGTATTCTTCGGAGGAGCAGTGTAGTAAGCTTATAGATAAGGAGATATGGTTGCATGGTAAGGGGTAGCTATTGTCATTGTTAGCAGGTCATGACTTTTTTTTTTTTTGTCTTCAACTTACAGCTTGAGTAAAGTTGTGATTCAGAATGGAAACCTCCTTGCCTCTGGGGCCCCACTTTAACTCTTTGCCCTAGGCCCCTTATTTCTCTGGGCGGCCCTGCGTAAATTATAGCCATGAATAAAATTACTGTCGTGTATGAATACCACTTCATGAATACTACGCACTACACTGCTAATTGCTCAATCTATTGCATGACATTGAGACAGGTGTCTAGAGCTTATCAATGTTATAGAACTCACCTGTATTAAAAACAGCTCCATTTCAGTCACAAGGGCACTCCTCAGAATGTTTTCACAATAGTACCAAGAAACGTAATCCCACAGTGCTTGGGATTTGCTGATACATACACCTGCAGCTCTCACATTAACTTGGTTTAAACTTTATGTACATATGAGAAATGTATTTTTGCAAGTACTTGAAATTGTGGGAAATTACAAATGAAGGCCACACAAAGGATTTTTTACTAGCTATATGATCATGTGAAATTACCATAAAGAAGCATCCAGTCAACTCTTGTATGCACGTGTGCTGTGCACAATACCTCCAAGCCACATTAGTGACAGGTCATAACTTGTACTAAGCTATATACAGAAAAATAGTCCTTCTAGAAAACAGACTTAGCTTTACATATATAAATTACATTAATAATTAGTAGTGTGATGCCCCACAAGTGTGGTGTGATTTTGGATGCCAGCATGTATAGAACAACATCTAGCTACATAAACATGTACATATAACATAACTAGTAGTAAAATGGAGTAACCTTGTCATTGTCTAAAGATAATGCACTCTAACCAAGGCAAAATATTGGAAGGCGAGGTGCTTTATTAGAATTATGGTTAGGTGAATGCTCTATTAGAGTATCTCGATTTTTGCGGTACCAAATTCCTTTCATTCGAATACAGTTTTCTACATTTTACCCTCTATGGTAGCTATGCTAACTGCTACTGAACCTATGTACTTGGATGATGAAAGTAAGGAAATGATATAAATCATTCACAGTTGCACCAGTCACCAACAAAATGTGAAATGAACTCAAAATCATCATCATCATCAGCATTTGCTTAATTCAAATTAGCCACTGATTTGAACTCTTTAGATTTTCACTGTCATTTTTAATTTCACAAAAAAAGTAGTCAGTTGAAGATGAAACATGCAATGGATCAATGCTATAAGTGCATGTTCTTATACACTAGATGTCCTGTAGCATTTACTGCGCATATACCATGCAAGTACACATCCTAAAAATCCCTTCTAGTTCTGTTATTGTGCATGTGGGGTTGACAAAAGTTCTGTAAATCAGAAGGTTCTCAAGTATACATTGATGTTAATTGGCCAACTATCACAATTATGCATTTTAACATGGCGGACATTATTGCAACTGAGGCACAAGACTACTACATAGACTGAAGCTTTAGTGCTACTTATGCTTTGCAATAGTTTCATTACAGTTGTCCAATACATCAAATTTTATGCTAAATAGCTACACTGATTCAAGTCAGAACAAAGATATTTGAAGAAAAAGGAAAAGGACAGTCTCAATAATATGCAAAGGCAGTCAAGAAAAGAACACAAACCATATCAACATATGAAAAGCTTTAAAAGACATAGAAAAGTCACCTAGAGGTGAAAGAAGAGGTGAACAGACGTAGTGAAAGAAGAGGTGAACAGACGTAGTGAAAGAAGAGGTGAACAGACATAGTCACCTAGAGGTGACTTCATAGATGACTATCACCTATGATAAGTTTCAAAAAGAGATAGCTACCTAATTACCACATAGTTGTAGGGGAATTGTTTATACATGCAAGTTTGTCAGATTCAGTTCCATACAGTGTAGTACCACATCACATTCTGAGCCATTTGCTTCATAGTCTAAGCAACCTATAATCCCAATTCTGAACTGGAAGAACAATAATTAACACACATCAGGATGTAAGCAATGTGGTTAAGTAATGATGCAGTTAAAGGTCCGAGATGCTTCATTAGTTTATTACTGCATAAACAGACTGTGAAGTTTATTCACCACAATTGTCCTGAACAGCTCATAGCTATAGAAACACAAAATTGAAAAAAAATTCCCAAATTTTATATGCCAATTGCCAAACTTCTGTCACCAAACTCATATGTTTTCCACAGTTTACACTGCATAGCTATACCAAAAATTTGAGGTTGTGCTCTTAAGCTGGTATCTGCAGTTAAGCCCTCTTGCATCCATGTACTGTAGCTTTGTGTTGCAGCCTCATTTTCCTATTCTAAGTATGACACAATACGATCATGACAATTATCCTGATAGTAATCAGTGTAAGCTGTTGTCATGCAGTACAGTAAACACATAACATATTGTTACTTACTCAGATCATTGCAATACAACTTTGAATTCTACATACTTAGACTACAACAAGTTTGATACTGAAATTTGATTGGCTGAAAACGTGGTCTCTAAATCTCGTAGAGCCACGGTCATGTCCAATAGAGACCACGCTCTGAGGCGATACGAAACACGATAATTACGCGCCTGTAACATTGGCAACGCATGGGCATTTAAATGGCTAGTAACAGCCGTACTGAATTAGAGGGAGGTGTAATGGGCTTGTTTGTAGTAATCAACACTACATTACTTGCTTACAAGCAGCTGTCGAGGTACAACAACAGCAACAATGAGTTGTAGTCCACTCGCTGAGTCCAGTACTTCGATACATAGCACGCGCCTGTAACATTGGCAACGCATGGGCGTTTAAACGGGTAGCAACAGCCACGCTGAGGTCCCGCCATGTCGGGAGGTGTAGAGGGCTTGTTTCTAGTAATTAGCCATACATTTCCTATTTACAAGCAGCTGTCAACTCAAGGTACAATAACGAGTTGTAGTCTAAATAAGTTAGACGTCAAGAACCACTGGGTTCTACGGGATTTAGAAAACCCTCAGGCCCTTAGTAGCGCCCTCGCTGCGCTCAGGCGCTACAGCCCAGGGCCTTCGAGTTTTCTAAATCCCGTAGAACCCTGGTTCTTGACGTCTAACTATTATTTAGAGTTAGCTATGTACATGATTTTAAGTTTTACCATCAGGCAATGGGACAGTTACAAGTTAGTTAGATAATGCTTTCTTTAATAATGCTTACCCATTCACTGGTTCAGGAACTTTGCAGAATCATGCAAGTTAAAAGAAACACATATGGCTTCATGACTATCAGTACTATCATGGTACTATGTAAACTGTTATGAGATGTGGCAGCTGTTAAATTGATTACTTTATTTACATTCAGCACTGCATGCATGGGAATATACTAATGGAAAATGTACAATGCCGACACAGTCTTCATTACATCATAGACTACATGTATGCATCTTCGTCTTCCCACCTATATTATTATTTATTATTATTTATTACAGGTAATTTATAAGGATAAACAGCCTGTTACACCTGATCAACAGGTAAAAAAGTACAAGTAGACTAATTACATACATTTATACATGGTTTTAGATGAATACTGGTCAATCAATTTCTTAAAATCATCAACTGATGCTGCACATACTACTTCTTTGGGTAAACTATTCCATGGTTCAACAACTCTTCTTGTAAAAAAATATTTTCTGGCATCTGTTCTTGAAAAATATTTAAATAGCTTAAATGTATGACCTCTGGTATGGGTAATGGGTGAAAAAGTAAAAAAATTAGAATAGTCTATATCATACTTATCATGTAGCATATTGTAGACAGCAATCATGTCACCTCGATGTCATATATCCTAAACAATCATGTCATCTCGATAGTCTATATCCTAAATAATGTCATTTGTAGTGGAATTCACTCTGTATTGTGCATGTAATCATTCATTCAATATGACTTTAAGATGGCAATTATATAACATACTAGTATGAATACAAAATCAAGCATGCTAAACTTCCATGTTCCCTCATGTATGTAGTTACACAGAAATTTAAAATTTCCCGAGTAGTGTAGTGAAGGGATGAAGAAGAGTACACTTCAGTGCCATTAAAATCTTGAATCTTTCTGCATGGTGCCACTTGCCCCTGTTTACGTACATATAGAAAGTGAAGAAATGGGTGCACAAGGCTAAATAAATAACGTATACTAAAATATGTTGTGGTACATTACCTATTAGCCTATAGTCTTACTGAAGACATACTATGTGGGCATATAACTATCAACAATTGGAGGCAATATGCCTCATTAACTGCCATGCATGTTAATGTCTATTCTTATTATCAGAACTGGCAACTGTGTTGCTAGGATGTAACCAGGCTCTTTGAGACACTGTAGTTTGGAATGTGACATGATATTGTATATAAAAGAAACTCCATTTGAGAATGGTGCAGTGAAAAGTGAAATCTCAATCTGAACAGTACAATTTTATACTAGCAAAGAGCAGCAATGTCTCTACAATTCGTGTTCAGCATACTTCTCTCTATGTTGATTTGCTGTGAGCATGGTGCACCAGCTTCAATAAAACGAAACGTCTGTGAAAATAGTGGTGGTGGCATCTGTTCAAGTAGTGGTGGTGAAACAACATTCTATTGTGCATCACTGAGGCTCTTCAATCATCTTGTATACTTGAAGGTAGTCATTATGAACTATGTAACACGTCTGTGATAATTTATTGTATGTTTAGGAAAAGGGATTGGTTGTACAAACTGAAATTGATAGTACATTCAATAGAGATAGCATCAGAAAAGTTCGCCAGCAGTTTAACTTTACTTGTGGAAATTATACTGATGCAATGGCTATTAAATCTGAATTGCAGCATTCTTTATTCCATGGAAATTACTCCATACATAGAAATTACTCCACAGAAGCTATCAAAAATGTTACAGTGGCATTGGTGTATCTTCAAACTATAACGAGTATTCTTCAAAATGTGAAGGTATTAACAATGTACATGTGTAGCTGTGTTTAAATATGTACTTGGATACTTTTTCTTAGAAAACCATATCCAATGAACAATGTATTGAATTCAGTCATGATGAGTACAGGAAGATGTACACACTGTTGAAGGATGCCATGAAAAAACCTGTGTTAGAGGTAGCTCGTCAGCACAGTTTAAAATGGGCCAACACAACAAATTACCCTCAGGATTTATCAGTATATTTATGTAGTTAACCATAATAAATTATGTACTGTAAATCAATTTACAGTACCATATATGGCTGGTTTTAATTGCACGATTTGAATATGTATGTAACTTATTAAATTTGACAATGATGCTAAAGCAAACTTTATACACACTGCAAATAATAGTACAATTAATTAATTGTGACAATTGTTCGTGGAGTTGGTGCAAAAATGTGTTGGGGCTTTATGCTAATCAACAAATGAGTGTTACAATTGTAAATTCAAAAAGATGCAGGCTACCTCTGGATTCCCATGAATTATTACTTCTGCCATGTTCAGCATATTACTACATATGACAACAGCATTAATCTGCGGAAAGTTTCTATGCAGTATATAGAGCTAAATTTACAATTCCATCACAAAATGCTTATACGTACAATTATACTATTCTAGGGTAGAAAGGTTCCTCAATTCCTTGCATCCAAGTCAAGAATTTCAAGCTTATAGAGTGGCTTCTGTGTGAATGTATCATACCAAAGGACTATTGTAGGGTAACGTATGCTAAGGGCACTACTAAATTCCAATGGTGTGGCTAAGTAATGATACCATGGGGACAGTGTCATCACTAAGAAATCAAAATAAACTGTAGCTTAGCTATCATCACAGGAGTTATCAAGAAACTTCATCACATTAAGCATGAAGAGATGTGTGCACATTTACAGTACACAACACTGAGCAACATACTAAATATTTTTTAAGGGTCACATTACTGGCTATTTATTAATCACATGCTAATAACTTTTTGAAAGCATCATTAACTGCTGTATTGGCTTCCTGTTGGAGCGTATAGAATTATCTGGCAATACAATCCTGTAAACTACCAATACTCAGAACTGGATGAAACTATATACAACTACATATATAGAATTAATGAAACATTAGAATGTGATGTGGTGCTACATATAAAACAAGCTCCACCGCATGAGAATAGTATCACAGAAGAAAGTAACAACTTATTTTGACCAGGAATACTTCAATGTCTCAACTTACTGTGGTGTACAGTGTGCTATTCTCAATGATGATACTTTGTGCACATGTGGGGTACCAATGAAAAGCATGATATGTTTTACTGTATATCATGTGCTGTATTTAACCCATTAAGAATGTACGTAAGTGGTCACATTATTAAACATCACTTACAACATTTTATAACATATCCACTACTTTAGTTTACTAATGGATAGTACAGCACCTTGGTGCACTTCAAAAATATTGAGCTTAATTATTTTCCTGTTTTCTATGCTTAATTGTGCACCCTAAGCTGAATGGTATGACCTGAAATGAAATAATGACACAGGCTGAGCTGCTTTCCACTTGCTAATTTTCAATAGCTGGTCAATTTGAGCAAGTCCATTGCTTTCATATGGTTGCGTATGTCAGTGTTTAAGAGACAGAAAGCTCTATCATAAGATTGTGGTTTTTGCCCCAACCTCCAGTTTCCTCACAAAGTATTGTGTCTACATAACACTTCTTTACTACTCTCGTCTTTGTTATACTGCTGTTAACTATAACTTGGAGGGGAAATAAATTCTCTGTCTTGATTTTTTTCTTTGCTACCAAATCGTCTTAGCTTACTCAATCTCTCCAGTCTCTACACACAAAGCAAACTAAAATCTATTATCTTCTTTGTCATTTCCATATATGTGATGGATAAAGCGTGTCTGATGATTTTGCAGTTTAATTGGCAGCACCTCCATGTTTGCAAGTTCTCTGGAGCCAAAACCTTTCTTCTTTAAGAGGCTTTAGCTTGTAGTATTTTTCCCTGGATTGGTAATTTCACTTTGACTACAGAGAATTGAGTGTGGTCAAAGCTCACAACCCTACTATCCTCAATCTTTGTCCAGTGCACTCTCGTTTTCTGGCTCTGCAATACAGTACACCAATTATGACATAAATGCTGTAGCTAGCTAATATGCATAACGATGCATAGCTATTCACTAGCTATGGCACTGGCATAGCAACAGGAGGGCTCTCTGCTTTTAAAGATTTCTAATAGAGCAGCCAGCTACCCTAACAGACCATTCATGTACTCAAATAAAGCTAATGAATTTTCAATAATATTTAGTTATAACCAAATTTAATTTCAAAAGGCTAACTTCAAAATTTCTTGTGAGGGTGTACCCCAACCTCTCCCCATGTACAAATATGGCTGGGGCAGTATATAGAACAATATAAATAATTACCATGACAAAACGGCAGGACAAGATTGCAATTGAGGCACAAGATTATTACATAGACTGTGCTGTTTATGCTGTGCAATAGTTTCAATTGCAGTTGTCCAATACATCGAATGTGTGCCAATTATACACTGGCTCAGATCAGAGACCATACCAGTGCATAGAAATTTTCTAAAACAAATATGTATAGCATTTGGATGTAACTAGCTACCCCAATTACCATGCATAATTGATTATGCATGCAGATTTGTTCCATTCATAGACTGCAGTACCATATCACTTTCTGACTTCATAGAACCTAGTCATGTCTAAGCAACCTAGCTACAATCTAGTTTTTCTCAGTTCTGAACAATAATTAAACATTCATCAGGATGTTGTTGTCTCCCCATCAAAGAATAATTATGGGGTGCTTCCTAACAACAGCTCTCAAAAAATTATGTTAAGAACCCAGCGTTGAATACTGAATGTAAAAGTACACGAATGCATGTAAATTTCTTTAATGATTCACAGTGTCATGTACTTCTGTCTCTATATGGTTTTTGCTATATATGGTGCATGGCTCTGTCTAAAATAAACATTCTACATAAACACTGTCAAGTCTATATACATTTTGAATATATTTATACAGTAGCTAATATGATGCATACGTACATGATATACCCTATAATATGTATGTACGTAAAATAGTGATGTGTGCATGTATGTACAAATATGTACATATAATTATAATTATGGTGAATAGACTTATTGCCAAATCAATTGCCTTGATTAGTGCATGCACATCACTGATGACAGTATAAATTATTAGTATGCAAATAGACAATGTGAACAAGTGGCATTAAAATTAATCAGTAATTGTATGCCATTCCTGCTCACAGTCATCAATACAAAACCTTAACTGCAGTCCACACCATACATTAATCACATACTCAGCTTGCTAAACCCTCATGCATTCATGTATTGTAGCTAGCCTTATTCTCCTTTTCTAAACATAGCTGTGATGTAATACTATCATGTTATGTTATCTTAATAGCAATCAGTGTAAGTTGTTCTTATTTCATAGTAAGCACACATTGCCACACAACATAATTATATAGGAACCCCCAGAGGTTCAAATCATGTAGCTATATTTCAGATAAACACTATATGGCTTCCCACATAGTTAATGTATCACCAGACAATGGCACAGTTAATTATTATACTACCTGTAATAATGTTTACTTATGCACTGTTTACTTGTATTTTACAGAATCATGTAAAGAAACACATGGCTTCCTATATCAGTGCTATGTAAACTGTTATGAGTTGTGGAATCTGCTACAGTATACTGGAAACTGTATGTGCAATGCCTACAAAACATAGACTATGCATCTTCCTCATACAATACTATATCCTAAATTGTCATTTGTAGTGAAAGCTGTATGGAATTCACTTCGTGTTGTGTATGATCTGCAACATATCATATAGCTAGGGATTTTATTTTATTTTATTTATTTTATTATAATGCTTTTTGAAGCAGGAGAACCTACATCAAAGGTCTGTGGGCAACCTGTGCCCATAGCCAGAAATGTACATGTACAGCTATACATTAATTACATTACAATTACTTATTACTTAACTATGTATAGTAAGTAATAGTTGATTTGGGTAGATACAAAATCAAATCTGGTCAGTTTCCATATTTAATTTCCGTGTTACTATAGAAAATGCCAGGGTAGTCAGTTGCAGTAAAAAAGCATAATATTATACACTTTAGTGTCACTGAAATCTTAAATTCTTTAGCATAGTGTCACTTGCTTCTATGTTTTAATGGGCACACAAAGCTAATAATTAAGTTACGTATATTATGTGCTCTAAACATCATGATGTTATTACAATTACCTATTCTGTGAATGCTATTCCACCAGGGAACTGTGAGAAGACTTAAAGTCTGTGAATACAGGAAGTCAGAAACATGTCACTAAAATGTGAAGAATGCAGAAAAAAATCCCAGAACCAGTGGTGACTTGCTCCCCATGCAGCAAGGCATGCGCCAAAGGAGCCATAACAGCTGGGATCTATTAGTAATATAAGCCTAGTCTAATTATAGACAGATTAGAAGGGAACTAACAGATGGAACAATAAATGGTTTTGGTTGTATGTATATAGCTGTCTGGAAACACCTTATTAATTGTCATGCATGTTAATGACTATCTAATCCAAAAACAGCCAAGCTGTAAAAAAGATTTTGGCACCAAATTTACCTGAATTGTTATTAAATTTTTACCATTAACCTACCATCACAGCCATTTCTTGGTTGCCACCTTGGATTTCACATCTTTTTTCACCATAGCCCTTTTGGGGGCTGCACTTATATTTACAGCTTGGCTGTTTTGGATTAGATATCAGTTCTTTTTTGTATTTGTATACCCCAAATAGGCTGGCTTTGGGGCTTTCTTAACCTATCTTTTTTTCTTTACTACAGGAAGAAGAGAAAGGTTTAAAGCAGATTTTTAATACTTAAACTATTCTTGGTTTTATCAGTAAATATACAAATGATATATATATGTATATATATACCATCCAAAAACAGCTTATAGCTGTAAAAAAAGTGCTCGTCCAAGTAAAGCAGAGTTAACTGCGACAAAAAGTAATGATATCATAATGCGGCCATGTGCGAGGTGTGCAAGTTGTAAAATTAATATTAGCTAATCAGATAATACAATGTTATTGTTAAAGTGTTAATGAGAACTATGTGATGCTGCTATTTTTAAGTGTGTGAGCATCTTCATAAATGCCACACAAATTTAATTCTCAATAAAGCAATGTGTATAGATTCTCTGATAGCAATAAATAGTTTGAGTTTGGCCACCTTTCCTTTGTTCATAGCATTGCCGTATACAGGAAAGACAGCCAAACTCAAACTATTTATTGCTATCAGAGAATCTATACACATTGCTTTATTGAGAATTAAATTTGTGTGGCATTTATGAAGATGCTCACACACTTAAAAATAGCAGCATCACATAGTTCTCATTAACACTTTAACAATAACATTGTATTATTTGATTAACTAATATTAATTTTACAACTTGCCCACCTCGCACATGGCCGCATTATGATATCATTACTTTTTGTCGCAGTTAACTCTGCTTTACTTGGACGCGCACTTTTTTTTACAGCTATAAGCTGTTTTTGGATGGGATTTCAATACTTTTTGTTAGAATAAGCAATGCACTGTTGATAACAGTAGGTGAGTTTCCATAGTTTTGACAGAAACCCCAGATTACAGTGACAGAATATTAAAATATAACTGTAATTTTAGTGGCCAGGGCCGCCCACATGGGGGGGTAACTGGGGTATTTTGCCCCCTGCCCCAGCCCAAAAGGGGCCCCTTGAATACCTGTTTAAAGAAAGATCGATATACTCTAATAGAGCAGTCAGGATCTAGACCCTTCCTTGCCACTGGGCCCCTCTTTAACTCTTTCCCTGGGCTCTCTAATTTCTCTGGACGGCCCTGTTAGTGGCATGCAACTGCAGTCAACTACCACCCATTTTAACTAGTAAACCCTTAATAACACTTTGCCTTTCATCTTGTACTGCATCTGGATTCTACAAATGGAGTCATATTAACTTGTCATCGTACCTACTTGTTACTCCCATTGTGCTTGGATGAATATACATGCCGTCATGTGAGACTTGCTACCATGGCGGGCCACTGGAAAACATTTTCATAGCAGTTATATTACAGTCATTATTGTACAATTCTTACATTATTGTTGTGAAAAGTGTTTGGTATTCATGTGTCCTCTGTATGTTGTAATTACAAGCGTAATTTTTGTGTGGGGGTGTTATAAAATGCAATAATGCATGGTGACAATTGGCTAGCTACATGTGCTAATTACTCGCAGCTTGTGTCAACAACTGGTAACCGCAGTTGTACTCTGTGTCGTTCTTTAAGCCGCGCCCTTAGAGGACAAATTACGTCACGGTGGGGGCAAATAAATTCAAATTTAAAAACGAACGATGGTATGCAGCACCATAGATTATATCTGTGGACTATAATCTATGGCAGCACACTTCTTTGTGGCTATATGCACTGATTAACTACATAGAGCACCAGTTCATCAATACCCGGTGACCGCAGTTGTGCTCTGCGTCATTCTTTAAATTCCGTGTAAAATTCTTAGAGAGCAAATTACGTGGGGGCGATTAAATTCAAATTTCAAACTAGTCATTCTCGAAAACATATGTTTCAATCTGAACGAAACTTTTAGAACAGTTTAAAGATACATTGCCCTACATGCCAAGCGAGTATTGCGGAAAACAACAATCTGGGATTTGTATTTGGCCTCTAGGTCGACTGAGGACGACTGAAACTTCGTTTGGTGCTGAAATTACGACGGTAGGGTAATCATGTATGGTGAAATCGATGATGTGAATCTTGAGGCGATTGAGTGAATACTGAAGCGATAGCAGGGCAATCAATGTTTGGAATGCACAAAGGAACGCAAGGCATACACCTGCGGTTGCGTCTAACCGCATGCGATAAAAAAAAAAAATGAAACTTCCCCTTTGATGTCGGCAATCTCAACAATCGGCATGGATTTGCTTCACTGCTTGTGTGGTAGTTACTAGTGACACGATGAGTTCAACTCTAGAGTTTCAGAGGGATAGCGTAAGTGGCGGGTGAGTTACAGGAAGGCCGAATTTGACAACGTTCGTTCCTGTAAAATCCTCACGTAGTGGTCGCGTCATTTATTGTCTGCGGCGCGCGTTTCTGCTTTACTGGCCGCGCGACTCACTACCGTGAGTCTTGATATGTTACCATGAAATTTCTAGCTAGAATCTTTCACAACTCAATTCCATATACAGCAAGTGTGCTAAGAACCAGCAAATGGTTAATCACATACTATAGGAAGTATAGTTAAGTCTAAAGGTGGACCGATACCGATACCAGTATCGGATCGGTACTGGATCGGTATCGGTAATACAAGGTACAGATACCACAGTAGACACTCACCATTTTTATTTAACCATCTCTAAGCTAAGTTTCCAGTAGCTAATAACTTAGTTGAGCTAATCAGTAACTTAGTTGAGCTAACTAGCGAAACAAAGCCTTTGTTACTCTTTTCCAAGTATTGCTGCAATTGCTCCGTGTGTATTCTAATATATTAGAACATGTGAATCCTTTGTAATCAAATGGCTGTGCAGTTGTTCCTCAAGAAATAAGTTTATGACTACTTGGCTTGCTTTTTCATGAAAAGGTTTGGTTGATAAGCTGTAACAAACATTGTACAATTATCGGACGCCCACGCAATTAATTGCCTTATCAATAAGCTTACAAGAAAACTACCTCGAATCAAGAAATTAGTAATCTATCATGATGTTTATCATGTTTAGCTGTTATACAATGAATATTTTAAAACTTGATTGAACTGAGATCAATCAATTACTGTGATATTTTAATAGCTAGCTATGTATCACAACAATGAAATTTCTATAATAAACTTGTCTAGGCTTCAATGTATAGTATCGGTATCGGCAAATAATTTCAGTACAAATACTCGTATCGGAAATATCGGTAAAAAGTGGTATCGGTCCATCTCTAGTTAAGTCTCGTTGACATAGAATTTGGTGTATGTATATATATATTGAAGGAGCTGGAATGGCTTACACTGATCACACCATTGCTGTGGTGTCATTGTTTAGCCACTCGCATCATTGTTGATTTCTTAGGACCATTCGAGTTAGGTACTGCCATCAGCACAGGTTAATCCACAATCTGTAGCCATTATATACAGTAGATACAACACACATGCATAAGTCACTCCACAAGTTAAAAGAATGCATGGTTTGAGAGAACATTTTCACCCAAACTCTTAAAAATAGCTTATATGGGGTTTATATGACATAAAATGTTAGCTTAGTTTGGTATGTGTTGCTGGATCAACAGGTTTCATAGAGTTATGTGCATGACAGTTCTGATCATGGCAACATGCAGTTATACAATAAAATTATTGTTGAGGGTCAGCTGCTCGCACTTTGTACAGGTTGGTGCATGAGATCTATAGGCATCACTGCTTGCAAATCAGTTGAAATTGGAGATTAGATACACTGGCAATTTTAGCTAGCTGAAGAACCAATCTAAAACCTATGGCTTCTACGTGTAGTTTATTCAATACACTGTCTAAGAAACTACCAAAATTTGATTGAGCCCAAACAACTGCCAGCAGCTACTTTGCAAGAGCAGGTAGGGTGAAAAGGTAATGACTGAGCTGTTGGTCTTACCCAAGACCCTGGTTGGCAGAAAGGGTCTTAATTCAATTGCCTCTTGAACTATATAATGGTTAGCAAAGACCTGTTGCAATTGTCTATACTGTCATATCAGTCATCGGTTGGAGAATGTTAGGGTCGTAAGCATCTTGTGCAAAATGGAAGATCATTTGCAACTTGTGATAGAACAGTAAATTTATGCACTACTGCATAAAGAATTATAATGCTGTCTGAGACACAAGTTTACACTGTAATATAATTATGCTGAATATGGCAGATGTGCATAATAATTTGTGGTAATCCAGAGATACCCTGAGTCTTTGTGAACCATTAATTTTAACACTCATTTTAGCTTAAAGCCCCAATGTGCTTTTGCAACCATAATTACTTTCCACAAACAATTTCCATTAACACAATTAATTGCAGTGTATAAAGTTTTTTGTAACAATAATTCATCATAGTAAAGATTACACTGTAATAAGTTAATTAAGGATACATACATATATTTTCAAATTGTGCTAGCCATATGGTGCTGTGAAAATTGGTGTACAGTATATAATTAGTACATTTAATTTGAATGTGATGTCGAATTATTAAGGGTCAACCATTTTTCACTGTACTGATGAGCTACATCTGACACAGATATGTTCGTGGCATTATCCAACAGTGTGTAGATCTTCCTGTACTCATCATGACTGAATTCAATACATTGTTCATTGGATATGTTTTTCTGGAAACAACCAAGTACAATATTCACAGCCACTATGTACATTATTATACAAATACCTTCAGAATGTTTGTAATAGTTTGAAGATACATCAATGCCGTTGTAACATCTTGAATAGTTCCTGAACATAGTATTTCTGTGTAATTTCTATGGAATAAAGAATGCTGCAATTCAGCTTTAATAGCCATTGCATGAATGTAATTTCTGCAATTAACTATAGAGTCAAGCTGTTGGAGCACTGAACTGATGGTATCTCTATTGAATGTACTATCAATTTCAGTCTGTACAAACAACTTTTCCTAAACATACAATAAATTATGACAGACGTGTTACAGTTCATAATGACTACCTTCAAACATACAGAATGATTGAAGAGCCTCAGTGATGCACAATAGAATGTTTTTTCACCACCACTACTTGAACAGATGCCACCACCACTATTTTCAGGGACGTTTCGTTTTATTGAAGCTGGTGCACCATGCTCACAGCAAATCAACATAGAGAGAAGTATGCTGAACACGAATTGTAGAGACATTGCTGCTCTTTGCTAGTATAAAATTGTACTGTTCAGATTGAGATTTCACTTTTCGTTGCACCATTCTCAAATGGAGTTTCTTTTATATACAGTATCATGTCACATTCCAAACTACAGTGTCTCAAAGAGCCTGGTTACATCCTAGCAACACAGTGAAAATTAGAATAGTCATTAACATGTATGACAGTTAATGAGGCATGTTCCTCCAACTGTTGACAGTTATATACCCACAGGCACTTATTGGTCCATCTGTTAGTTCCCTTGTAGCATGTATTTTAGTAAGACTATAGACTAATAGGTAGTTATAATTTTAGAGCACGACATATATTTTAGTATACGTTGTTTAGTTATAGCCTTGTGTGCCCATCTATAACAAGATTTCAGTGGCACTGAAGTGTATGCTTCTCTCGCTACACTACTCTGGAAAAGTTAAATTTCTGTGTAATTGCATGAGGGAGCCTTATTTTTGTCCTCTTCATAGCTACCCTGGTATTCTCTAGCTGCATGGAAGTTCATGAAAACTTTTTTGATTTTGTATTCATACCCAAATTCCTAGTATGTTATACCATAGATTATATATTCCCTACATAATCTATGGTTATACATATAAAATTGTCAAAAAGAACCTTAAAGTCAGTAGCTATTGAATCATCACACAAAATATAATTGTGACAGTTACATATAACATTGGAAAGACTGAAAGATGCATATTATAGTCTATGATGTAATGAAGACCATCTTGGCATTGCACATTTTCCATTAGCTAGTATATTACCATACATGCAATACTGAGTGTTAATAAAGTAATCCATTTAGTAGCTAACCTTCACATGTCATAACAATTTACGTAGCACTGTGTATAGTCATGAAGCCATGTTACATGATTCTGCAATAGCCAAATTAAGGCGTGTTTCTTCCATGGCCAATTGCTGACAGTTGTATGCAATCAAGACCCATTTATTGGTCCATTTGTAAGTTCCCTTGTAATTTGTCTTTCATAGTTAGCGGTTCTAAGGGGGTTTCAATGTTTTCCGGAAACCAGTCAGCTTTTTGAGATCGAAAAAATAATTTAAATGCTCAACAAACTTTTTACTACTTGGATAGTTTATTAGTAATCAAACTACTTTCTACATCACAAAAAAAAATTTATTGCTTCTTCTGCAACTTCCAGCTCATTAAGTGCCTCTAAAATATATATCATTCTTGATTCCAGAACTTCTGTAGCTGCTCAATAAAAAAGGTATTAATCTCTTTGTGTAAGCTTATAATAAGCAGATTCTACATTTTAAAGTGATTTTCACTCTTAATTAACTAAAAATGTATAAGTAGTAGGTTCTAATTCCATTACCACTGTATGGACCCCACCTCTTAGTGTCTAAAGTTGGAAACCAGTCAGATATTCTTCTAGAACTGCCCCTGGTATAGGTTTTTACACTGATAGGTAACTGTGAAAAATAACATACTTAGAGCACAGCCTTCAAGTTGAGTGCCCATCCCTTCACTTTAAAAAATAGGGGCAACTGAGTAGCTCGCTAACTAGCACCATGAAAGATTCAAGATTTCAGTGTGCACGCTTCTTTACAACATTACTTTAAATTTCTGTGCAACTGACTGTACAAGGAAGCCTGTTTATTTTTGTTCTCTTCATACCCTAGTACACTTTTTCTTTTTAAAAATGTTTTTTTTA
This sequence comes from Dysidea avara, assembly GCF_963678975.1. Classification (NCBI taxonomy): domain Eukaryota; kingdom Metazoa; phylum Porifera; class Demospongiae; order Dictyoceratida; family Dysideidae; genus Dysidea; species Dysidea avara. The sequence continues at coordinate 13,441,593 of NC_089274.1, forward strand.
AGTCTGGAAGTTTATGGAAACTGGTTAGATTTTATTTGATTTTATATTTAACAATGCATATACCCAAATCTATCTAGTATGTTGCATTTTATAAATCAAAAGTCATATTCAATGATCATCCCTGATACAAAGTGTATTCTATACAGTCTTACTATTTACGATATATATGTGTATAATCATATTATTGTCTGAGGAAGATGCATAGTCTATGATGTAATGCAGGCTACATCATGTATTATTGTAGGCATTGCATAATTTCCATTAGCTAGTATATTCTGGTATACTGTATGTAACAGCTGCCACATCTCATAATAGCACTGATAGTTAGGAAGCCATGCATGCATTCCTTTTAACTTACATGACTGTTATAAGCAAACAGTGAATGAGTCAACAAAGGAAGTATAATAACTACGTAATTTGTAACTGTCCCATTGCCTGGTGGTAAATGATACATTAACCATGTGGGAAGTCATATAGTGTTTATCTGAAGTATAAGTACATGATTTGAACCTCTGGGAGTTCCTATATAATTATGTTGTGTGGAAATGTGTGCTTGCTGTGAAATAAGAACATTCTAAACTGATCACTATCAAGATAACAAAACATGATAGTATTACATCATAGCTATACTTAGAATAGAAGAATAAGTAAGACTACAACACATAGCTGCAGCACATGGATGCATGAGAATTTAGCTGCAGAGAGTGGGTGGTGTACGTATCGGTGTGGACTGCAGTTAAGATTTGGTATTGATCATTGTGTGCACATGTACCAGCATACAACTACTGATTTAATGCCACTTCTTCACACAGTGTGTGTACTCTGATATAATCAAGGCAAAAATTTTGGCAATAATTCTACTCACTATATTATTGCCTTATATGTGCATATCTATCTGTACATACATGCACATACTTTTATTTTTTTAGTTTATTAAGGTATTTACAGCTCAAGTGCTGAAGGTCTGTAGGACACCTGGTCCTACAGCCTGTTAAAGTTGTTGCAGAAAGTGTGCTTGAAAGGTGGAGACATAATTACTTTATATACAATAATTGTATATACTATTATATTACATCTGATCGAGGTATAGCTATATCATGTATATATGATCACATTGGTGACATAAATGTACACCTTGCAGTAGAACAAGTTTATTTTTATACAGGACCATGCACCATAGCAACAACCACGTGCACAAAGAGGCAAAAGTAAGAATTTTCTATACTCACTATTCAGTATTTAACATTACATCAGCTGGGTAATTTAAAAAAAAATTTTTTTGAAACAGTGTTGTGTAGGAAGTACCTCAATTATTCCTTGATGGACTTTTACCTGTATCATTAATGCTTACCTGTTAGGAAACAACAACATCCTGATGTGTGCTAATTTTTGAAGTCAATAGGTGATTTCATTACAAAGTTATGATAATTTTATTAGCTGCAAAATTTGATAAATTTATGCATTGTATAATTATCTGCCCACAGGTAATTCACACCTCAATGGCAGGTAAATATATCAAATTTTGCAGCTAATAAAAATGATCATAACTTTGTAATGAAATCACCTATTGACTTCAAATAAAAACCAAGTTGTTTCTATCAGCAAGATCGTTTGTTTGGTACCATGTTTCAACAAGTTAATTACTGCCTCGGGGAGATAAAGACAATAATGATCAATTTTCTGTACAAAAATGGCCGTAAAGGTCATCAGAGGTCAACTCAGCGATGGCGCTATATCTAAAAATACATGTATTGAGGAGTACTATTTATGTGGAAAGTTTCATGGTTTTATGAAATTGTGCACAATATTGGGGCTATGCTGCTATACTACTTATGTAACAACTTTAAATAGGCTGTAGGACCAGGTGTCCTACAGACCTTCAGCACTTGTGCTGTAAAGCCTTAACAAAAATATATATATAAATTACTATCATAACAAAACAGCAGGACAAGATTGCAACTGAGGCAAAAGAAATTGTTGTATTTTTCAGCCATATTTGTACAGTGTGTCTCTTTAAGGGGGAGTTCTGGGGCATGTTCTCACAAGAAATTTTGAAGAATTATGCTTTTCTGCATGAAATTAAATTTGGTGCATGATAATTTTTGATTGAAAATGCTTTATTTGAGTACGTGAATGCTGTATTAGGGTAGAGCAGTATTAGAGAGGTCTTTAAACGTAGAGCCCTCCTGTTACTACACCTATATGCATGAAGGACACGTGGGGTAAGGCTACTCAGTACCATAGCTATATATATATAATCATTTATTTATTTATTTATATATAAAGTTACCATCATGAACCAGTAGGACATGATTGCAACTGAGGCACAAGATTATTGTTATAGACTTAATTATTGCTTCAGCCACATTTGTGCAGTGTGTCTTTTAAGGGGTAGAGGGTATGGGAGTATGCCCTCACAGAAAATTATCCTTCTGTGTTGAGTTTGGTGCATGACAATTTTGACTAAATATTATTGGAAAATGTATGTGAATATGGAGTTTAACTAGTTAAACTAGGTTAATGTTGCAGTCAAGCATGCGTGTGTGTATTATGATAGTGACTAACCCGAAGCTCCACCATGACTAGGGGGAAGATTGGGCAGGCACACATGTGAGAAGGGTTGGCAATAATTGGAGAATAACATTGCGCATGCGTTACAAGAAAAAGGCGCGTGGAGAGGTGTTAGAACACATGGTGCTACATGGCATAGCGAATCTTGTCCCACCCATACCACTCCCCTCTACCAACTATCTCATATTAGTATTTTTAGATGATAATCACAAAGGGATTGTTCGGTGGAGTAATGTATTGCCCAAAAAAATAATAAATAAATAAATAAAATTAATAACGGGGGTGTGGGGAGGTGAAGCATGCACCACAGACAGTCCCAACAGGGAGCTTAGTAAATCCCCCCATTTTTTCCATTGTCTTTTCCATCTTGAGGCTAGCTCAGGGTGTGACAGTGCAGGGTTTCTATTAGGAACATTGTGGCATGCGGAAATTCTTGTGGCTTCAGAGAATGTTAGAATCCCCAAGCATTCCTACCTCCAAGCCTTTGTAGTAAAACATGTTGTATACATCATGTAAAATTGTTGAAAATGGGCCTATTTGAGAACCATGGAACCCTGCACACCTACCAAAACAACCACCATCTGTTGACGGTGGCAACCTGCTCACAACAGGGTAAGACCTGCTGACCGGGTTAAACTGACAAGCAACATTAAGCTTTATTTAAGTACATGAATGCTGTATTAGGGTAGCTGGCTGCTCTATTAGAGATATTTAAAGCAGAGAACCGTCCTGTTGCATTTCCTCCTCTATACTTACGTATTCTTATACAGTATATAGAACTTATTATTATTATATTATTAACTAGGCCTGGGACACATACAACCACCAATGGGGCAATCTACAAATGGGGCAAGTACAACAGTGCACTACCAGCACAGAATGTGTGGATGGAAAAGATGCACATACAGTAAACTTAAGTGACACATGCAATTACAATTGTGAGGGTCTACTACTATTACATTGTATTGAATACCCGACCATGGAAGACCACATAATGCATTGTCACCGCCCCTCCTCCATGATTCACACAAGTTGAGGTGCAAGTGCATGCTCTCATATCTACGGTATTGAATCTCATGCCTGCAAGCAATGAAGCTTATGCATCCATTAAACAGTTCTAAAATTATAATGTATAATGAGGATGAATCAGGGTACTGGATTAAGACATGCATGGCTGCTGAAGTTTCCAAGAGCAGACCTCAATTATAAAAGAAGCAGGGTTTTCACTAGAAACTGTTATCTGAGTTCTTTTTTTAATATGAGTTGGGCCATATGTCCTAAAATGATAACATGATATACAAGATGAAATTGAATTTTGGAGAACAAACAGCTGCATGAAGCTGATCACTGTGAAAGATGGTAGTACCTTCAATAGGATAAAAATCCAATACCAGAAAATGAAGGATATGCCAACAAGAAAAAGTACAATTCCATTGTGCAGTAGCATTGCAGACTGTAACTATGTAAGCACAACCACACAGAGAGACATTGCTGCTATAAAATTGTAGTATTCAGATCGAGATTTCACTTTACATTGCACCATCCTCAAATGGAGTTTCTTTTGTATACAATATCATTTCACATTCCAAACTACAGTGTCTCAAAGAGCCTGGTTACATCCTAGTAACACGGTGAAAATTAGCCTTGTAGTATGTTTTTTTAGTAAGACTATATATAGGCTAATAGGGTAATTGTAAAATTACTTGTTTAGAGCACAACATATTTTAGTATATGTTGTATATTTAGCCTTGTGTGCCCATCTCTTCACTTTATAAACAGGGGCAAGTGGCGCCATGCAGAAAGATTCAAGATTTCAATGGCACTGAAGTGTACATTTCATCTTTCCTTCACTACACTACTCGGGAAATTTTAAATTTCTGTGCAACTGCATGCATGAGGGAGCTTCATTTTTGTCCTCTTCATTCTCTAGCTGCATGGAAGTTTAGCACACTTGATTTTGTATTCATACTAGATAATTGCCATCTTAAAATCATATTGAATGAATGATCATATACACAATACAGAGTGGGTTCCATATAGTTCAGTTTACTATATACAAATGACATTATTTAGGATATAGGAGGGAAGAGGAAGATGTGTGCATGTATAGTCTATGATGTAATGAAGACTATGTCGTTCTTACAATTCTTGCAGTAGTAAAGAAAAAAATAAGTTAAAAGGAAGCCAGCTTACGGCCAGCTTATGTGGCTTGCAATTACAAAAAGAAGTGATATATATCTAAACCAAAAACCAAAACAGCCAAGCTGTAAAAAAGGGTGCAGCTCCAAAAAAGGCCAAGGTGAAAAAGGTTGTGAAATCAAAAGTGGTGGCCAAGAAAATGACTTGGTAGTTAATGGTAAAAAAAAATTATAATGACAATTCAGGTGAAGTTTGTGAGTTTGTGTCAAATCCTAGTGAAACCTGGAGAAGGCAACACAAATTCACCTGAATTGTCATCATTAAAATTAACCTACCAATTAACTCAGCCATTTCTTGGCCACCACTTTTGATTTCACAACTTTTTCACCCTGGCCTTCTTGGGGGCTGCACCCTTTTCATCGCTTGGCTGTTTTGGTTTAGATAAGAGTTTGCTGCAATTATATATAGTTCATCATAGTCAAATTTAATAGGTTAACAATATATACATACATACATATTCAATTTGTTCAATATACATTAAAAGTTAGCCATGCATGTAGTGCTGTGTGGTGTATCTCAGGGAAGTCTTCTGTCTTTTTTAAACTGTGCTGATGAGTTACCTCTAACACAGATTTGTTAATGGCAATTGTAGATCTTTCTGTACTCATCATGACTGAATTCAATACATTGTTCATTGGATATTTTTTCTGGAAAAGTAGCCAAGTACAGTATTTGAACACAGCTACACGTGTACATTGTATGTAAATACCTTCACATCTTGAAGAATACTTGCTACAGTTTGAAAATACATCAATGCCTCTGTAACATTTTGAATATTTCCAGAACGTATAGTCTTTGCCACCATTCATGGAGTAATTTCTATGGAATAAAGAATGCTGCAATTCAGTTTTAATAGCCATTGCATTAGCTAAGTATACAATTTGCAAATAAAGTCAAACTGCTGGAGCACTGAACTGATGTTATCTCTATTGAATGTACTACCAATTTCAGCTTGTACAACCAATCCCTTTTCCTATACATAGAATAAATTATGACAGATGTGTTAGATAGTTTGTACCTTCAAGCTTGGAGAAATTCCATGATACACAATAGAATGTTGTTTCACCACCGTTACTTGGACAGATGCTTGTTGTTTCAGTACTGCTATTTTCAGATATGCTTCATTTTACTGGAGCTGGTGCACCATGTACACAGAAAATCATCATAGAGAGAAGTACAGTGAAAACGAATTGTAGAGACATTGCTGTTCTTTACTAGTATAAAGCTGTACTGTTCAGATTGAGATTTCACTTTTCATTGTACCATTCTCAAATGGAATTTCAGTATCATGTCACATTCCAACTGTTAACAATTGGAGGAAACACACCTCACTGACTGTCATGCATGTTAACGACTATTCTAATTTTCTGAACTGGTATGTAACCAGGCAACCAGACTCTTTGAGACACTGTAGTCCACTTATCGTTCCATCAGTTAACTCCCCTTATTAGGTAATTGTAAAATTACATGTGTTAACATGTACTGTATATGTTGTTCATTTAGCCATGTGTGCCCATCTCTTCACTTCAAAAAAAAACAACAACAAAAAACAAGGGGTAAGGTGGCACCATGTAAAAAGATTCAAGATTCAGGAACACTGAAATATATGCTTCTTCACTAACCTCACTACACTACTACTCTGTGAAACTGCATGAGGGAGCATATATGGGCATGAGTCCTCTTCATAGCTACCCCGGTGTTCTCTAGCTGCATGGAAGTTTATGGAAACTGGCACACTGATGTAGATTTGATTTAGTATTCATACCCAAATTCCTAGTATGTTATAATTGTCATCAAAAAGAACCTTAAAGTCGGTATTGAATGATCAGTTGATCTTAAAGTGAATTTCATATACATATAGTTTACTATATATTTAGGATATAAGTGAGAAGAGGAAGATGTATATATAGTCTATGTTGTAGCTAGCTACTGAAGACTATGTCATGTATTCACCCAAATGAATGTCAGTGAGAAGAGTTTGAGCTCCTGACATCACCTTGTGCTAATCCTTTACTTTCCTTGTGAGTCCAAATCTCATGTATAGCTTATTTACACTTGTATCACATCTCGTTCTTGTTTCAACAGTCTTGGCTACATCCAGCCAATAGTTCTTAACTGTGAAAAGTTTAGCTACTTGTAAAAATTAATCTCAGACGATGTTGCTACTGTTCATAATTATACAGGAACTTCAAGTTCATGGTGACTTCCAGTACATGTGCCTATATATAGATATGTTATAAATTGGACACCAATTATCAAGGTATATACTGTAGTTATAGTTTAATAGTATACAAAATCTTGATAGGAAGCTTAAACACCCCCTTACATCAAAAAACATTGTAACAGCAAATTATAGCATACTAGAATTCAACCATATAATTATTTGAAAGTATAACATTGATATCTAATGTCATGTCTACTCTATGCAAAGCAAGCATCATTGTTACAGTATGGAATCATCTTTACAAATGTTATTATACCAGCAGCTTATACTGTTTGTGAAATTAAGCATTGAAATTACGTATCAAATTAGCCAACTAAGAAGTTTTAAAACATGGTGATGCCTCCATATATGCATGTGTTGGGATGAAAATAAATATTATAGATGCATTACTTGTATTTTAACAGAATATCAAAAGTCATTTTAAATGTGTATTGCGTGGTGTTACAAAATAATATGTATAGCTACTCATGTTCTCGCTACTAAAATCACTGTTACGTACTTAGCTATATTCTACGATTGTACTATTCTACAATTATACTACTATACGATTATACTATTCTATGGTATAAAGGTTCCCTCAAACCATTCTTTTCACCCAAGTCAAGAATTTTAAGCTTGTAGAGTGAATGTACCAAAGGACTATAGATTGTAGGGTAACCTTTGCTAATGGCACTATCAAACTCCCAAGTAAGTGGCTAAGCAATGATACTATGGGGACAGTGTGATCAGTGTATACCTCTCTCTTTCAAAAACGCTATATACACAGCAACTTATGCCAAGGAAACCATTCACATCACCATAGAGTATGTGGGCAACTGTAATGCTTTGAATGTACACTGCCTGCATGGGACAGTCGACCTTCAGCACTTGTGCAGTAAATATATTAATAAAAGTGTCTCAAAGAGCCTTGTTACATCCTAGCAACACAATTGCCAGTTGTGAAAATTAGAATAGTCATTAACATGTATGACAGTTAATGAGGCATGTTTCCTCCACTTGTTGGCAGTTTTATACCCACTATTGGTCCATCTGTTAGTTCCTTGTAGTATATGTCTCTTAGTAAGACTATAGGCAAATAGATAATTGTAAAATTACTTGTTTAGAGCGCAACATATTTTAGTATACATTGTAGCCTTGTGTGCCCATCTATAACTAGATTTCAGTGACACTGAAGTGTATGCTTCTCTCACTACACCACTCTGGAAATGTTAAATTTCTGTGTAATTGCATGAGGGAGCCTTATTTTTGTCCTCTTCATACTGAGCTACCCTGGTGTTCTTTAGCTGCATGGAAGTTTATGGAAACTGGTGCACTGAAGTAGATTCAAATTTTGTATTTGTACCCAAATTCCTAGCATGTTAATTATATCATGAACCACAGTAGTGGTTCATATAGAGATTGCCTATGTTTTTGGCCAAAATCCTAATAGAACACATGCATACCTAAACACCACCTTAGTAAGATCACCCAACAACAAAAGAAGCCTTAGAAGTAAATTTGGAAGAAATTTAGGTCCACTGGAAAAATAATATGAAGTCAAAAGGAATGAATAAAGTCTTTTTTAACTTTCTGAAATATGCCATTTTGTTCATCTTATTTTTTTTTCTACAGGGCTAGAGGAAATGTGAGTACTTTTTGTGGATAAAAACTACATAACTTTCCTTCCTATGTCTTTCTTCATGTCCATGACCTATTTGCATATTACAATGTTAACACCCATCATAGTTCTGAGGCAAATTTGCTTCTTGTAGGTTCACTTTCATTACTAAACACAACCCTATGAAATGCTTATGATGTCTCCATGAAATTGCCATGAAATTTCATGGGAATTTCATGGATTGAACCCCATGAAATGTAACGTTTCATGGATACCTAAACCCATGGTATGTCTATGAAATATTTATACCATGAAAAATCAACCAATGAAATTTTGATGCCATGAAATATTTTCAAGGGCCATGAAAAAGCCCTGAAAATGGTATGGAGTAATAACACCACTGTGCTGCGCTTGTATATCCTTACAAACAAGTGACATAAATGCACTATAAAATAGTATGATACATAACTGTGTTTTGCAATCCTGAAACATGTGCACGTATAGACCATGATTTTGTGATGAATTAGATATAGGTGATATTTAGCATGTCACTGTATACTAAAGGTAATTGTGTGAAGTGAATAGTATGCAAATAAACATTTAATGCATATGGTTATTGTAATATTATTAAACCATATCTATCTCTGTGTCTACTGAGGATGGCTACTCTATATGCATATTTATTTGTGATTGCTCCATCATACATGTGCATGACAATTCTGCATGCTAACTGTACTGTTATAGTTGGTCATGTAAACATTTTTGACATACACCATTTAATATACAGTAATGTTATAATCAAAGGTCCATGAAAATACTATAGTTTAGACATGCACCATGAAATGATTGGTTTCATGGGCCATGAAATTTAAACTTCAAAAAATTCATGGGAATTTCAAGGCATCCGCAGATACCATGAAAATGACTATGGTACCCCATGGTTTTGTTTTCATGGCCATTTTCATGGGGTCATTTAACATTTCATTGAAGAAATCATGGGTGTTTCATGGCCATGTTCTCTGGTAGTGTGCATGCATGATCTTCTGACTTAGTTTCTGCAAGGGTGACCAATGTGTTAATAAGTATCCAATCTATTTAGTTCATTTGGAAACCTTATATCATTACCTACATTTAACCACAGTATATTAAGTTCATACCAGAGCAGCAATGTTGTTGTGTACCACTGTGTACTTGACTTACTGTGATCACATAGCTGCACAATTCAGAAACCATACTATTGCTGACCACAGCATGCTATACACTATAGTTGGATATGTCAAAGCTGTATAGTACAAGTACATTCAGCAGTAATGAAACATTGCACTGGTGTTTGCTAACTCTGATGACTACTTAACAGCTATACTATACATGATGAATAACTTGATATACATGTTTAGCAACTCTTATTATCATGTTAGCTATACATAAATGGATTTATAAAAACTAAACAAACTAGTGTAAAAATAATTTAAAACATGGGGATAGAGATCGCTGAAAAAAGTAAAGAAACAAGAGTCAAACAAGCTAGCATGTTTAACACACACAGATCTCTATTTGGACTCAAATAAACATTTATATAGAAGCATTCTCAGTACTTACCTGCCCCTGATTTATGGAGAAACTACTGTTTTTTTTACCTTAGTTTCTACCATATCCATTGAGTCCAAATAGAGAACTCTGTGTGTTTAACATGTTGGCTTGTTTGACTCTTGTTTCTTTACTCTTTTCAGCGAACTCTATTCCCACATGCATGTTTTAATTTTAAAATTAATTTTACACTAGTAGCTATATATAACTTAAAGTCAGTATTGAATGAATACAATGTGATAGTTACAAATAACATTGGAAAGGGGAAGATACATATGATATCAGTGTTGGGAGTAACGCGCGTAATATTACTTTTGTGGTACCTAACAAAATATGCTACAAAAACAGGTAATATAACTAAAGTTACTATACTTACAAATGTAACGCGTTACCTAAGTAATATAGTTTCTGTAACGAGTCTAATATTATGTAATATTATTACTACAAGTAACGAAGTTACTAATCTTGTTAGTAATCCACTGAGTAATGCCTAGCCCGGCACAACGAAGTATTGAAGCGGAGCTTATTCACCGGCTTCTTACTTATAACCAAGATTTGCACATAGCCCGACAACGAAATCATGTCACGTGATAAGGTGGTAGTTTCACACGTGACAGCTTAAGGCTGTGGACACAATATGTAATATTATTATAGGTACTTTATTTTTTGGGTAATATGTAACTGTAACTAATTTAATAGTTCTGTAGCAAGTAATATGTAACTATTTACTTTTACAAAGTAACTGGCTGTTCCAACACTGTGCATATGTATAGCCTATGATGTAATGAAGACTATGTCGGCAATGCACATTATTTTTCCATTAGTATATTCCCATACATGCAGTACTGAGTGTAAATAAAGTAATCAATTTAGTATATATATATATATATATATATATATATATATATATAGCTAACACATCTCATAACAGTTTACATAGCACTGATAGTCATGAAGCCATGTTGATACAGTTGCATGATTCTGCAATAGTCAAATGAAGGTGTGTTCCTTCCAATTAACAGTTATATGCTATCAAGACCCATTTATTGGTCCATCTGTTAGTCCCCTTGTACTGTAATCTGTCTTTCATAGTTTAGGCTTTTTGCACTATAGGTAACCGTAAAAATAACATGCTTACAGCACATAATATACGTTATTAGCCTTGTGTACCCATGCATCCCTTTACTTTAAAAATTAGGGGCATGCAAGTGACACCATGAAAAATTCAGCATTTCAGTGTGCATGCTTCTTTATGGAAGTTTATGTGGAAACTGGCTAAATTTGATTTTGTGTTTAATAATACATACACCCAAATCCCTCTAGTATGTTGCACTTTATAAATCAAATGAATCTTAAAGTCTGATTATCCCTGATACAAAGTGACAAATTTCAATTTAGGATTACAATCATATTATTGTCTGAGAAAGATACATAGTCTATGATGTAATGCAGGCTATGTCATGTGTTATTGTAGGCAATGTATATTCTAGTATATTGTATATATGTAATAGCTGCTACATCTCATAACAGTTTACATAGCACTGATGTTTAGAAAGCCATATATATGTGTTTTAAACTTCTGCAAAATACAAGTAAACAGTGAATGAGTAAGCAAAGGAAGTATAATATCTGTCCCATTGCCTGATGATAAATGTATGTGGGAAGTCATAATAGTGTATAACTACATGATTTGAACCTCTGGAGGTTCCTATATAATTATGTTGTGTGGCAATGTGTGCTTACTGTGACTGAATAAGAACAGCTTATACTAATTACTATCAAAATAACATAACATGATAGTATTACATAACAGCTATACTTAGAATAGGAGAAGATGGCTGCAACACATAGCTACGATACATGGATACATGAAGAGTTAGCTATAAAAGCCATAATGAAATGGAACTGATGAACGAAACCAATTGGGGCATACCAAGTGGAAAAATCATTTTTAGCAGATTGTGCACCATTTCCAATTATCACACAGTATAACTGTGCTAGAGTTACTTTGCTTCTATTTATAAGCATGTAGCTAGGAATCACTCAATTAAAGTTTCTATTTGATTCCTACCACGTGGCATGTTGTGTCCTTAACAATCCATCAAATTCTGTTTAATCCGTTTTTATCCATTCTAAAAGGTAAACACAACCACAGTGTATGTTAGTGGCTGTGAATTGCAATTGCATGCTTACAAAAATATATTCAGCAGCTTAAATGATCGTTTTTCAGTGTAGGCGATTGTAAAATGCATTCTTGTAGTAGGCACTAAATACGATTTTTAGCATGTATATAAGTAGAACTCTAGCACAATTACTGTGTGACAGTTGAAAATGGTGAACAATCTGCTATAAAAAAATTTCTGCTTGGCGTGTGCCCGATTGGTTCCATTCTGGATTTTATAACTACCTTCATCATTGCAACTCATGTATGAAGTTCTACCAACTAGCTGTACCATCTGCCATGCACCCAACTATGGCTTGCACCCAAATTCCTCAAAGGAGAAGGAATAAATCCTGGGAAATACATGCATAATTGATGGTGAAGCAGAAGTGGTTTCAGCAGTTTGCAATCATATCCAAGTTAGCTATTCTTCAAGAAGTCAAAGTATAATAGCTACATATTAATCAAACTTAGTAACATGTCTTTTCATCATTCTAGATGATGAGCAGTACATCGAGTTTGGTCATGATGAACACATGACTATACCATACGCAAACATGCACTCTATAACTCCCTGTGTGTAAGCATAACATCTACCATCAAAAAATGCGGACAGTTATGTACTTCCTTTAATAATTAATGCTTCCCGGTCGAGAACTTGCTTCTGTTTTGCAGAATCATGCTTTAGACAAGTTCAATGGCTTCATGACTGTCAGTACTATGTAATCTGTTATTTGATTGCATTTCATTTTAATGGTTGGGGAATGTGTGAAGCTGGAATAGTTAACAGACAACGTGACTGTTCATTACATCATAGTCTATGTATATTATAGTAAAATAAACCCATGCACTTTCACATATCATTGTAAGTACATGGATATGCTGGCTATGGGTATGTGTCTTTAAATACAAAATCATGCACCGCACAAAGTATGCATCAATATTTACAATGCCATATGACTGCTTTCTGTAGTGTAACTGTGCATGCATATATCCTTGACCTTTTAAATTAATTTGTATGATGATAATTATAATTACAGTAACTTTTATGGCTTTATTTGTGGAGAATAATCGCAGATGGCTGTGAAAGCATGTTGGAACTTTATATGTATAATACTTAGATGTCGAGAACCAGATTTAGAAAACATTAAAGCCTTGGGTTGTAACACTCTCATTGTGCTCAGGCACTACTAAGGGCCTGCAGGGTTTTCTAAATCCCATTGTGATCCATTGATTCTTGACGTCTAACTTATTTAGACTATACAACTCGTTATTGTACCTTGAGTTGACAGCTGCATGTAAACAAGAAATGTAGTGTTGATTAGTACAAACAAGCCCATTATGGCTCACTACTATCCATGCATTGCCAATGTTACAGGCACGTATAATTGCTGTATTTCATATCAAGCGTGGACATGAGCATGGCACTACAGGATTTACAGACCACGTTTTCAGCCAAGTATCAAACTTGTCCTAGTCTAAGTTTCAGGTAACAAACAAAATGAGTGACACAGATACTGATATGTATAAATTCATAAGATGCAGGCTACCTCTGGATTGCCACTTTTTGGATTACTAATTGCACTGTCTGCATATATAACACTGCAAATGTACTGGTACGAGTCATGACAGAATTATATGGTCTGGGAAACATTTTGCATATATTTTTGAACTTCACTGCAGCTGTTCCGTGATGTGGCAGTAGACAAAAGGTCTTCACTGACCATAGTTCAAGTTACAATTGGACAAAGACCATTTCTGCCAGGATCTTAACACTTCAGTTTGTTCAGTTAATGCCCTTTTGTGTTGCCTGTTCTCTTTTCCAAGGGAACACTCCTAGCATGAAAGTTGATTCATGAAGCAGCAGTTTAATGCTCATAGTTTTCAGATTGGCACTGCATCTTTACCTAGAGTTGCTAGTATCAATATCAAATGCTTTGCAAGTATACGTGATGCCTGCACAGATCTTACCAACATGTCCAAAGTGCTAGCAGCTGGCCCTCAGTAATAATTACATATTATTTACTTGTATAGCAATTTACAATTTGGATCTTTTGTTATATAGAAATATGAGTCTTCACATACTACACCTGTATATGTACGTATGTACGTACACATGTACTTCTGAGATTTGTGAGCAAAATGTATAATAGGTAAACGTGCTTTTATGAGTATACATGAACAAAACTGTAAAATTTGTTCATCTACACATGGCAAACTAAGCTAACAGGTGATATAAGATAATAATTTGTGCGCTAATCATGTGACATCTTTTCTTTTCTTGGATGGAAGGTTTCCTTGAACCATTCCTAGCCTCACTTTCACCCAAGTCAAGAACTTATAAACTTGTAGAGTGGCTTGTGCGTGCATGTACAGCAACCCATGGTGATGTCACTCTGTGCATCTACCAAACCCACATGCACTACAATCGGATGATTGAGTGGTCTGAGTCCTGAGACTTCCTAATTACCCATTTGCTGGTTCATAAACACACTTGCTGTATATGGAATGGAGTTGTAAAAGCTTCTACCTAGAAACTAAATGGCTCAATGACTACAATACCACATTATGTCATAATATAAATGCAAAAACCACTAAACATGCTCTATTAACTGCTATACCATCTTCCTATAGGGGTCTACTATGTAGGAGTGTTTAGAAATATCTGGCAACAACATCCTGTAAACTATACTACCAATACTCAGAACTGAATGAAACTAAAATGCTACTTATATGTCTCCAGGATTAATGAAACACAGCAGCTTGGAATGTGATGTTATGCTGCATATAAAATAAAGCTCCACCACATGAGAACAGTATCACAGAAGAAAGTAACAGTTTAATTTGACCAGAAAAGCTTTAACAAACAACAATGTCTCAATTGGCAGTGTGCAGTGTGCTATTCTCAATGATGATACTTTGTGCACATAGTGCACCAGTTCCAGCAAGACGGGATACCAACGAACAATGTAATACATTTTACTGTAAATCACGTGATCTATTTAACCATCTAGGAAGCATTGAGAATGTAAGTGGTCATTTTAAATACACAGTTGTGCCTATCATCATGGCATTTTCTTCTTTCAGGGTACCAGAGTTTACAGTGTAGAGATGAGTGATACATTCAATAAGAATTACATTAATTCAACACTGCATCAATTTGACATTGCCTGTAAAAATTTTACCACTATTATGGCCATTAAACATCAACTACAACATTCCATATTCAATGGAATATGTAGTATTGACAGCGTGCTTTCAGGCCTTGTAGTTACTTTGAGTTATCTTCAAACCTTAGCAGATATTATTCAAGAAGTCAAGGTAGATAGGGAAATTACATTAACCAAACTTAGCAACATGTCTTGTCATCATTCTAGAAAACTGAATGCAATGAGCAATGCATCAAGTTTGGCCATGATGAATACAGGATGATCTACTACACACTTTTTGATGATGCTGCCAACACTTCCATACTAGAAATAGCTCGTAACAGCAGTAAGGCATGGGCGCAAGTGCTAAAGACCCAAGGCAGTACTTGTTAACAATACTGTATATCCTGTAGCTATTAAATAGCTTTAATTGTTTTATGTCATCACATATAGTTCTTATAAGCAATAATTATTTCACTAAGAAGAAAATTATAATTTCATAAAAGAAACACTAGTGGGGTGAAATAGTAATTACGTATCCTTAGAAATAAACAGCTTCCTTCAGGTGTTAAAAAACCCCATAGAAGATAAAAACCCTTGCAAATAGGCGACCATGTAAAAATTATAATTATGCTTGATAGACTGGACCTTATCCGCATTTACGTCACAATATAAATGGTAGCGATAGCTAGTGTGGGGACTTTGTACAGAGAGATATTGGGAGAGGTGGAATTTGCTATGATACAGTTTATCACAGCAAGGGTGAATACATACTTACTACTTAAGCACACTATTAAGTATCCATATCAGAAGTTATATTTCACATTGCCACAACATGTTTACTAGTATTAGCTCTTACCTTCATTATCCATTCGTTCCATGTTGCGAAAACTGCAAACGTAAGCACTAATATGAAACATTTACAACATGTGATGTCATTTTGACACAACAGCCATGATAGCATGGGGACTTCATGCACGTAGTAACAAAAATGAACTTCTATGGACTTTATCCACAATGATGTCATGAGCACAATATGGCTACACTATTTGGGGGACTAATGTACAAGAGGCCTATGGAAGGAGATATTGAGCATTAAGCAACAGGTACAGTTACAAGACAATACAATAAACAATTTACATTGCATGCTGAACAATTTTTGAAATGACACTCATTTGCACTTCATACCCATACCTATTGGATACTGGTCGATATCTTGCTTCATGAGTGAAATATCATCAACCAAAACAACTTCTCCACAGGCAGCTGTATATTACTCCCTCAAATAACATGGCCATCTTGTGTTGTGAATAAAATCCACTAGATTAAAAAGATTTTATGACACACTTTCTGTCTACATGTGATATGTACTTTTACTGTCAGGTGGCACCTCGAAGATAATAGAAACTGTCCTGTATAGAGGTAAATTATACAGTAGATTTTTTAAATCTATAGAAACTCCTTGTATACAAATAAAATATTTAAATTTACTTCAGCAATAATGATAACATTTTATATCCATTGTGGTATATTACAATCACAGGACTCTAACTTATTACTGCAAGAAAACAACATGATATAAGTCTGCAAATGTAACAGCGTTTACTATCAGGTACATCGTAATGTAGCTACACAGTTAACGTATTAAAATACTATACTTTGTATAAACTACTCAAATCCGCAATCAGTTTCTACAACCACATATATAGTACATGATGCAACATATGTCCAGCTGATTGAGATACTCTAATAGATCTTTTGGAGAGACCTCTATACTGCTTTAGTAGATGGGAGTCTTGAATTAATGTAAATTCTAATCAACTAGTATAGGTGGTTCCACACAATTGTGATCTACATGTAATAGTTATACCATTGCCATACGGGTTTTGCCTGATATCAAGTACAAGGAAAAATTAGAAGTATTTATGTTCGATTACGGATCAAAGAAATAAAGGTCACCTATACCTGAAGATATACAAGCGGACTTCAAGCCTGCCCATGGATTTTTTCTTCTTTCTCCAACTACTTAATGAAGTTAATGTGTTTGTTAGTTTATTTGTTAATGAAGTGTAGGCTGTAGGACCAGGTGTCCTACAGACCTTCAGCACTTGGCAAATGTGCTATAAAGTCTTAAGACTTTTAATCCCTACTTCAGTCTATATCCATGCATGGGGATTAAATGTCCACTGGTACATCTTCAGGTGTCCCATGTTTCACTACTTTTGATTTCTGTAATCTAACTTTAATTTCCTAAGTTTCCTTGTACTTGTTTGTTTACTGTTTTGTAACATTATTATGACTGGTGAACCTGCACACATTAAAAGTATGACACAATTAAAACTTCAATATTAGTGCTATATACTATAAAGGTATTCTTCAGTGCTAGAAGAATGGTAGTCACCGATACGATACATTATTTTTTCTAAAAGTGCAATTAAATGCATGGGCTGCTAATAAATTTTCATAGCTAAGTCCCAGCTACATATCATTCTCATTTACTGTTATATATAACAAGCTTTACATTTGTCGGCTGCTCATGCATTAATTAAATTTAATATGAAGTTCTGTATTTTTGCAGTGTAACAGTGTAGCTGCATGGGTTGCTTACCACTTTCCTGAACTCTTTTAAAGCTTGTTATACAACAGTGCAATGAGATTCTTTAGCTTTGAAAATTTATTAGCAACCTATACATATAATTGCACTTTTAGAAAAAAGTAACATATCATTTTATATATTTTTTATTTATTAAGGCTTTACAGCACAAGTGCTGAAGGTCTGAAGGACACCTGGTCCTATAGCCTGTTTAGAGTTGTTACATAAAGTGTGTTTGAAATCATGTATCGTATCATATCGGTGACTGCACAAGCAGCTGTTTGGTACAGATACACTCCTTCGGGCGTATCGCACATCACTAAATTTTTAACCAGCTATTACTCCACTGTACTGTTATATAACAAGCTTACAGAATCTAGGGAACTGGTAGACAACCAAGCTACACTGTTTAAATTGCATAAAACCAAGATCTTCATATTTTTGTAACTGAACAACCAAAATATCAGCATAATATCAGTACTAGTATCGTGATACAGCCAGCAATATTCCGATAATTATATTGATATGTATCACACATCACTATTTGAACTGGATCTGGGAAAACCAGTCTTATCGCCCATGTCAGCAGATTCAATTTTCACCAAGAACACAAAGCTACACGAATAAATTATTAAATTTCACAATCAGAATCAGCTAGACTTGAGTGGTCTTCTTTTACTGGCTGCTTTTCCCAAGCCCAGTGGCAATCTGTACGTGTGACGTGGGCCTTAATGGAACTATGGTAAGTCTGGGGATGGCTGTATGTGGCTATACAGCTCCATGGTGTTGACTAAAGAGCTGTGTCGTGAATTTCCTTTTATTTAACGTATTTTTGAGGCTTGAATGGCCCATAACTTGGCCTAGTTCATCCCTATGTATTCCTCTTCAATTTTTTGAACAGCCTCTTGCCTTCCTTCTGGCTCCCCGCCTCCCCGCCCCATTTGGAGCTTGCCTGATATAGTTAAAAAACTATCTAAAATGGCAGGAAACTTAGCAGCTGGCTACTTGTACACTGGATGCTCTGGAAGGTAAGGAATTGGTGTAAAACATGTGAAAATTTGGTACACATAGCTTCAACAGCTACAACACACTAAACACTTTAAACTGGCATTTCTCGATACTTTAAAATAGGCAATAAGCCTGGTTTTCCCTATATAGTTCATCAACGCATAAATCACAAATTGTCATTTTTAATGTGCCCCCAGTTATGTACTTTTGCCACCCTGGTTGAAATGGGGAAGTGCTAACTGAAATTCTTTCTGGTTGCTGAAGTACATTACTTACAATTTATAGGAGATTTCACTCTATATTTCACATTTTCTCTTCTGCTTGCTTTCATAAACAAAGTCTGTTTGTAGGTTTTGTCTCACTCATTGTGTATACATTAGTACTAACGGAGTTTTGTGAGAGGAGTTGCGTTTTTGTGAAATTATCGAAAAAGACATTTTCTAATAAAAATCAACAAATTCTGCAATTTGTTCTAATGGATGTCTTGAGTTTTTACAAGATTCCCAGGGCATATAACAAATTTTAAAAGACTTGATGTAATATTAAGAGACAAAGACCAGACACGTATGAAGAAATTGAAATGCAAGAAAAAGCAATTACAGTAGTATCCTAAGTAACCAACATGTCAGATAGTGGAGTTAGCTGTAGTACATTGATGGTGAAATTCCAGAGTGACATGCTTTGTAGTTATGGTGTAAAATGTAAAAAAAGAACACATTTTACAAAGTACATGCTTCAGTGCACTATATGAATCCAAGAAGAAAGTTAGCAAACAATACAATTTTCATGACCTGTAGAGTATGTTGTGAATTATAGAAAGTTAATTTGTAGTGACAGTTATCACACAATTTGTGACCCAGAATTTGCTGGAAAAGGAGAACAATTAGCTATTTGAGCAATAAATAGCTGATTTGCATAGCTATGTATCTAATTTTTATTTATAAGTATAGCCTGAGGTTTTGTCAAAAATTTGTGATTGAAAGCATCGATGTTGAGCCACTGAAAAATCTAGCCAAGGATTTGTTGGACTTACGGTGGTAAATAATTGTGACCTGAAGCAGTCTTATATAGCCTTTCCAATTAGCATAAGAAAATGGCACGCATAAAATGCTTTAATCTTTGGGAGATAATGGTAGTCTTTAAAATCCACTAAAGACTTGCTAGCGTGTTCTTTAAAATGGTTAAAATCCTGCTAGCAGAAAGACCTCAGGCATTGCAAATCTCACTTTTGATCATCTCCCAAATAGGAGAAAAATGGAACTCTATAGTACACAAGTTATATTCATTTACATAACTTTGTCTGGTATAGCTGGACGAATGAGGGAATACACTTTCTAAGAGGCTATAATTGGATATCTACTGAGAAAATTTTAAAATTAGGTCTCCTAGGTTTGAATCTGGGAGCATTGTCATAGCTATTTTAGCTAACAAATGTATGCTTTGCAAAGATTTGGTTAGATAAGCCTATTTGATGGTAATATAAAGTGTACTGAACATAAGGTAGCATTGCAATAATTTACAAAGATTGTCAGTTAATAACATCAGAACCATGACTGTTCTATTAGAGTAGTGACTGCTCTATTAGAATATCTTGATCTTTAGCACTAAAATCCAAACTTATATCTCATTTTCTTCACAGTGTACAGTTTATAGTTGTAAAGTGCATTTATAACTGTTGTCTTCTTTTTGCCTGTTGGCTTCTGTACTTCTGAATACAGTGTGAAAACATGATTCCTGTTTCTGATGCCAATATAGTCCTGTCAAAGGGGGCAAGAAAGAGGCCAATGGGGGCAAAGCCCCTGTTGGCCTCCCCTCAGATCCGCCTATGATGTAACAGTGTTTAATATGAGGTGCAGCTACACAGTTACTGTATTAAAATGCTCTACCTTCTACAAAAATACTCAAACCCACAATCAGTTTCTACAAACACATCTATATAATAAATGATGCAACATTGATGATCAGATCGAGATACTCTAATACAATAGAATTTTTTTTGAGAGGCTCCTGTACTACTTTAATAGACCATGGGAGTCTTGAAACAACAAATAATTATACTGTACCTCCTATCTCCAGTTGAGGGAGCATTGAGGCCAAGCGCTGAATGCTTTATTTTTCAAATAGCACGAGCAAGGCAATGCTTTAAATGATTTATGGAACTTCCTAGTCATGTAGCTTTCACCATACACTAGGACTTGCAATTAACACTTGCTGCACGAATTATTAGCAGAGTTTAACAAAGTAACTCATGCGTTCGTAGTTCACCATAGTTTGGCATGGTAGACATTCATCATGTATTTTGGCAGGTTTTGCTCACATCCCACAATCGATTCTATTGTGACACATGGTGAAGTATTTCCGTGATATCTCCAGGACTTGTCTGTTTACATTATCAAACATAACAGCAACATTACCTTCTCCCACCCATCATTGAAGCATTTAGGTATGTCTATAAAAGCAATCCAGTGGTAGAACTCTGGTTGATTGACTGCTCAGCGCAGTGAGCTATCAGCCTTCACTAGCTTGGGTGATTGGCATAAGTGCCACGGGCTATTGGCCTGCACTGGAGTACGTGGGCAACTGTGCTTTATTGCCCACAAAGAGTGCTTTATTGTACGATTAAAACACTCTTTATGGGCAATAAAGCACTGTTCACCGGCGTAAAGTGTACTTTATGAAATTTAAAGTACACTTTCCCTTTGATCTTGCCCACGCAAAGTTCTATAAATTTTAGTTAAGAGTCATTGTTATTGTAGGGTTCCAAAAATTAAATTAGTTATAGTTATTAATTGTTAACAATAAGTCAACACATAAAGTTATCATTATTGTTGTGCACTATTGTTATTTGTTACTGATATTGTTTTTGTATATAGCCATGGCATGTATGCAAGAATTAGTTTGTAAAACGAATCTCTAAGTGCAAGATTCTATAAAATTGGCAATTTGGTTACCATTTATATAGGAGGTAGCTATTTTAAATGTTTTACATTGATTTTAATGACGAGAGAAACTGTTTCTGTCATGAAGCAGAATACACAGTGGAAAACTTGATATGAGATAACTACCAAATGCATGTGTGTGTCTCACACGTAATGTGTGTGTGTCTCAAACATAATGTGTGAGAGCTGTGTGTCCGTGTATATACTTTCGAGATTTAAAGTATTATGTTGTGTAGGAATGTAGCACAAGGATCTAGTGAAGGCAAGAACATTATGCTAGGCAGGTGTCTAATTGTTGAGAAAAATGATCCAGTGTATTGTGCCCGACAAATCAAATCATGTATTGTGCAATCTGTTGCAACCTACCATTACTTTAGATAGGATATATTCTAAAGAAACAGGTTCTTCTATCTCTCTATAGGGACATATCCACCATGGACAATTGTTTGCAGTTGTTTGATACATAAATGCGAGGATTGCTAGTGGCGAATTGGTGACTGCCACATGTTGTCGTTTCTGAATCCTGATTCTTCATAACGTTTTGTTTTTCTTTAAAATCACACCATTGGGAAGCACAAACACAATCTCTGGGGGTTCCCATATAATTATGTTGTGTGGCAATGTGCGCTTACTGTGACTGAATAAGAACAGCTTACACTGATTACTATCAAGATAACATAACATGATAGCATTATATCATAGCTGTAGAATAGGAGAATATGGCTGCAACACATAGCTACAATACATGGATGCATGGAGAGTTATAAAAGCCAAAATGGAACGAAACCAATCGGGGCCCGTAACACCAAGTAGAAATCGTTTTTTAGCAGATTGTGCACCGTTTCCAATTGTCACACAGTATACCGTATAGCGGAAAGTATTGGCGGGAGAAATTTTTGGCGAATTGATCATTGGCAGAAATTGGCGAATAATATTTTGGCGAATGTATGACATTACTTTGCCTACGTAATTTTAATCTGACTGCGTAGGCGACGAAGCTTACTACAGTTCAATGCCTCTCATTCGAATCGACGCGCTCTTATGCAAATAGCTAGCTCGAGAGCTAGCTGTAATTAAAACAGCATGCACTAGCTCGCTAAGTCACTGGGACGTATGTATGGAACGCCGTTTGTAACAAAAATATACCTGACTCCAGCTACCTTATTATCGCCGATAATAAAACACCATCCTTATTATCGCCGATAATAAGACCTCACCTTATTATCGCCGATGATAAGATTACAGCTTTATTATCGCCGATGATAAGACTACAGCTTTATTCAGTGATCGCCGATGATAAGACTACAGCTTATTGTCGCCGATGATAAGGACTCTAACTTATTATTGCCGATAATAAGACAGCGCTTATTTTCCTAGGATATAATTAAGACAGCGCTTAAAGTATGTCCTCGGGTGCGTATATAGATCTATTAGCTTTTATTATTAATAATAATGTTAGCTAGCTAAGTCATGGCTGCTTCAGTGAATCATGGCATCATCAGTGACCAGCTGCAGTATGGAGTTGAACAAGGTCGTAGGCGACACCAGCTGATCTAGTCAAAAATAATTATTTCGAGGGGAAAATTTTTCGAGGTTGAGCATTGTTGCTAAAAATTTTTTTCGCGGATTTGCAAACACTCCCAAAATGTATTAGCTAGATTATATGGAGGTCTAGAATAAACTTCTCGCTGATAACTACCCCCGTGCAAAACCGCGAAAACTACTGATTTTCCCCTCAAAGTATTTGGTACAATACCTAATACATGCATCATATGCAACTATCCAAATCATCAATGTTTATTAACAGATCATGTTATAAATGGTAGCTACATAACACACATGCAAAAATCATTAAAGTAATATACACAGCGTCCTGGCTATAACTGGTGTACTGACAGTCAACAAGCATTCATGTCCCAAGCACAGTTATCGATCAGCTAAAACTGATGGCATTGAACTCTTTCTCAAACTCAAGATAGCTGAGATAGGTTGAAGGCAGTTCCAATTCACACCCACATGTATGGGCAGTAGGTCGCCAGGCGAATCCTGATAAGCTGTTAAAGCCAACAGTTATATGTTGACCAATCAACACTAAACTCCCTGTGGTATACCTCAAGAAACACCTAGCCTCTTCATTCTTCATGTTCCCAACATAAAGCTCTAAATAGCCAAAAACAGTTGCTTGGGTAGAATTCTCCTCAATGGGTTCATCTAGTAAGCGCTGTCTTATTATCGGCGATAATAAGTTAGAGTCCTTATCATCGGCGACAATAAGCTGTAGTCTTATCATCGGCGATAATAAAGCTGTAGTCTTATCATCGGCGATAATAAAGTTTTAGTCTTATCATCGGCGATAATAAAGCTGTAGTCTTATCATCGGCGATAATAAGGTGAGGTCTTATTATCGGCGATAATAAGTGTTATTATCGGCGATAATAAGGATGGTGTTTTATTATCGGCGATAATAAGGTAGCTGGAGTCAGATATATTTTTGTTACAAACGGCGTTCCATCTCGTGGCAAGCGAGGCGAGGGCACTGAGTTGAATCGCTTGAGCTGAATTTCCCATCTGCCTGAGCTATTAGTAGTCTAAAACCATACTGTATTCAATGGGATAGGAAGACTAACCACTCACCGCTGTAACAATATTCACCCACTAATGAACAGCGTCTACTACACTTTCAGTGTTTAGAAAAATGGCGGGTAAAATTTTGGCGAATCAATGCACGCTCGCCAAATTCGCCAAAATTTTCTCCCGCCAAAATTTTCCGCTATACGGTAATTATGCTAGAGTTAGTTTGCTTCTATTTAGGCATGCAGCTAGAAATCATGTAATGATTTACAAGGACTACTAGATGTCCTCTTTTCTCCTGCTTAGCTAATTGTTTTATATTTATCTATTATTAAAAATTTACAAGAGTTAACTACAGTGTATGTTAGTGGCTGTGAATTGCATGTTTGCAAAAATAGTTTAGCAGATTAAATTTTCAGTGTAGGTGATTGTAAAACGCATTCTTGTAGTGAACACTAAAATAGAAATTTTCAGCAATTTCTAGCATGCCTATAAATAGAAGAAAACTAAGTCTAGCACAATTAAATAGTTACTGTGTGACAGTTGAAAACGGTGAACAATCTGCTATAAAAGAAATTTTCTGCTTGGCGTGCACCAGATTGGTTCCGTTCTGGATTTAAAACTACCTTCATCATTGCAACTCATGTATGAAGTTCTAGTTACCAACTAGCTATACCATCTGCTATGCACCCAACTACAGCTTGCACCCAAATTCCTCAAAGGAGAAGGAATAAATCCTGGGGAAAAATATATGCATAATAATTATTGATAGTAAAGCAGAAGTGATTTCAGCAGTTTGAAATCATATCCAAGTTAGCTATTCTTCAAGAAATCAAAGTATAGACATGGCAATGTCGGTAAATAGTTACATACTGATCACACTTAGCAACATGTCTTGTCATCATTCTAGATGATGAGCAGTACATTGAGTTTGGTCATAATTAACACAGCTTCTGTGCATACACCCTAACAAGGCAGCAGCAGCCACCTCAGCAGCAGAGGATATAAAAGCAGGCTGAGTTGTGCACCTGACAAAGAGGTCCAAGTACGCGGATGACCCAATGGGAAATCAGCACTGTTAAAAATAGGATGTAATCCAATCACCTTTGGGGGAGTTCTAACTGCTGTGTAAATTGAACTCCTTTGAAGGGAGTTGTAGTACTCCCCAGGGGTGCTCTAGGAGCAACTAAAAGGTGTTACAAGGGCATTGCAACACTCCCTAAGGGTGTTCTAGGAATGGCTATAAAGGTGTCACGGTACACTTTAAAGATGTTCTAGTGCTCTCCATGGTGGCATTTTGTTGAAAAGAAATGTAGGCTTGCTATAGCATTCCAGTAATCTTCATGTTGATTTCAATTTATACTCAATGACTACCAACAACAAAGCACATTAGCAGTACGCAATAATATATTTACAACACCTTATACTTACCACATAGTTGTTTCCAAGTCACTCTTATAGAAGTTAGCAAACTGTACTTATATTCAATAGAAGCATCCAATTGTGGGTTTCAATATACCTAGGTGTAGGCAAACACCCTTACAGTGGCTTAGCTATTATTGGGGAGTAAAATGACATTTGTGGTGTTCAACAACACCCCAAGTGCTACAATACTCCCCTATGGTGTTGTAAATACCATGGGTGTACATGAACACCTTTACGATTGGTGTACCTGTAACACCTCGTTTTAACAGTGAGGGTGATAAATGTCCCCAAGATGAGACTGGTCAGAAGAGGTGATACAATGACTGCATGCCATCCTCCGTAACCTGCCAGTGAATAGTGCATTCATTTAGGACTGAGTATCGATATCATGCATATATATGTCTCAATCATTTGATATGGTACAAAGTATTCATGCATGGTGGCCAGACTCAACTTTGTATTATATAGTGGATGCCAAGGGTGGATGCATGCAGTGTTTGACTACAGAGATGCATACAGTACTTGACTATAGAAGTCAACAATGCAAGACATCATTTACAATTACATAAAGCAACACATTCTTGGCACTATATAGCTGGTATGGTATAGCAATATATGCTGGTAAGGAAATGGAAATATGAGGTGACTTGCATGTATGTATAGCCAAGTATAAGTACGACTGAATTAATTACCTTGTATGCACACTTCAAAAGTGAAGCTTTTTGCTATACTGTATATGCATGCACACATCACTGCATGACTGCATGCATATATAGCTACATTATATTTACTGCATATGTATATAGACTGCACGTGTGAAGAAAATATCAATGAGTGATCTTGCATGTGCTGGTCTGGCACACAGTGCAACCACCAACATTGTCTTGTAGCTATGGAAACAGAACTTAAGAGAAATTATGTGTGGTAACTTTTGAACTTCCATTACCAAACTCATGTGCTCCACATACAGTCCATGCTGAAGATTTGATGTCATGCATTCAGCCCTCATTCTCTTTTCTATACAATTATAATGTATAGTTTAATGTGTACAGATATTATTACTATTATTCAGGCAAGCAGTATAACATCACTGTAATAGCTGTTCTTATTTCATACATCACTTTCTGTGTATAATCATAATATCATCTATATACCATCAAACAATGCTTCATGACTACCGGTACTATATAATCTGCTATTATATGTGGTATGTAGCTGTTAAATTGATCGCATACAGTGGTGATTGAATTTCATTTGAATGGTTGATGAAACTGTCTGTGTCTGAAGTAGGAAGGTATTTAGGAATTAGTAAATAGTTATTAGTTAATATAGGTATTTTTCAGGTACCAATGTGGCTTTTTAATACTGAATACCAATTTGGTGGTTTAGTGGTACATGGCCATACATGAAGTTATGCCCCATACAACATTACAACCATGTTTACGCTGCAGACAAGAGCAGACTTATTTGCCTATTTGTGTTGATCATGAAGTATTCACAATGGTTTTTAACTTTTGGACTTCAATCCTTACTTGGTTGTACATTCTTCATTTCATTTGTTCCATTAACAGATAACTTTTACTACTAGTCAATGTTAGTATAAGTGTGAATAATTATAGTTAACCCATGCTTTTAAGTAAACTATAAAAATATCAAGGTATTTTTCCTAATACTGTAAACTGTCCTTCAAAAATGCATTACCACCCATCCCCATAGTCTGAAGCCTGAATAACTATACTAAACAGTCTTATTAACATTAAACACACACACACACTGTAAATCATAATAGTAAAACAAAAAATATATCACTGGAAATATACAGATACACTGGCTATGGGTATATGCATCTTTAAAGCTAATACAAAATCAAACCTACTATAGTGTAGCAGTTTCTACAAACTTCTGAGAACACCAGAGTATGAAAAGAAATCTATGCAAACTTCTTATGCAGTTAGTCAGTCACACACAAGTTTTAAAGTAGCAAAAGAACTGTACACTAACCCCCTATATGTATACCACATGCTCAGAACATGCAGTTCTACAGTAATGAGCCTAATTATAAACACAATATTAAATGATGGAAGACAGACTATATGGGAACTTACGAGTGGATTAAAAGGTGGGTTTTGGTTGTAACTATATGCACAATCAGTAGAAACCAAACTGAATACACATGCAATGGAAGTATTGCAGTTATAAAAATATGAATGAGGTTAGAAAATGCATGATTATAAACATTGTTCACAAAGATGTAAAGTTGTTATTTTAATTTGAACACTTCATTAACTGTCTGTATATTATAGAATGCAGAAGTAATAACATCCTGGAAAGTGCAGAACTATTTTAATTTTCAGAACTGGCTACCGTGTTGCTAGGATGTAACCAGGCTCTTTGAGACACTGTAGTTTGGAATGTGACATGATACTGTATATAAAAGAAACTCCATTTGAGAATGGTGCAATGAATAGTCAAATCTTGATTTGAACAGTACAAATATTAGCAAAGAACAATGTCTCTACAATTCGTGTCCGGCATACTTCTCTTTATGACAATTTGCTGTGTACATGGCACACCAGTAAAACGAAGCATCTGTCTAAGCAGTGGTAATGAAACAACATTCTATTGTGTATCACTGAGGTTATCCAACCATCTTGAATACTTGAAGGTATAGTCATTACGAACTCTGTAACACGTGTGTCAAAATGTATTCTATGTTTAGGAATTGGCTGTACAAACGGAAATTGATAGTACATTCAATAGAGATAAGATCAGTTTGGTGCTCCAGCAACTTGATTTTATTTGCAGATTTTATACAGATGCAATGGCTATTAAAACTGAATTGCAGCATTCTCTATTCACTGAAAATTATGCCACTGATGGCGAAGAGGGACTGAATACAGAAGTTGTCAAAAACGTTACAAAGGCATTGATCTATCTTCAAACTGCAACAAGTATTCTTCAAGATGTGAAGGTATTTGTATAGCAATGTACATGTGTAGCTGTGTTAATACTTTACTTGGCTACTTTCCAGAAAAACATATCCAATGAACGATGTATTGAATTCAGTCATGATGAGTACAGGAAGATCTACACACTGTTGGATGATGACATGAACAAATCTGTGTTAGAGCTAGCTCATCAGTACAGTTTAAAATGGATCAAAACACAACACTACCCTGAGGATATATTGTCACATTTAAGTTGAATATAGACTATATCCCTGTACATTTATCAGTATCTATAGAGTACCATATATGACTATAGCTTTCTGTGGTGTACACAATATCATAAAATTTTTAATCATGATGATTTATAATTACAGTTACACATTGAAATTGTGGCAATTATTAGTAAATTAATGGTTATGATAGCATGTTTGAGCTTTATGTTAATGAAAAAATGATTGAGTGATTGAGAGTTACAATTAACGGTATATGTAAATTCATAAGACATAGGTTACCACTAGGTTACCATGTATAGGTTACCGTGTATTGGTTACCGTTTATTGGACTGCCAATTACACTAAAGATTATGTCTGCACATACATTATAATGCAAAGGTACTGCTGATAGGCGTGTCTATTATGATCTGGGTAACATATTGTGTAGCCTTCAGTGACCTTATACTGCAGTTGCGCCATCATAAATTGCTCAAAGACCCATTCTACCAACTCAGTTAATGCCCTTTTGCCCTACCTGTTCTCTTCTAATGGAACACTCCTGGCAGTGGTTTGGTGTTAAGAAAAACATTCAAAATTTATAGTCATAAAAGAAGCATGAAAAATGGTGATTATTAAAAAACAGATTCTCTTAGAACTAAACAGAACTTTTCTCCTGTGGCTAAAATACTGTATAACACGTTGTGGCACTGACATATTGGCATTATGTAAATCTGTGAATGTAACAGTGTTTACTATCAGATACATCCTAATGCAGCTAAACTGTTAATATATTAAAGTATACTTTGTATAGTCAACCCCACAATAGGACTGAAACAAATATATCCATACTATCCAGATAGTGATTCAAAGCCATCAGAATAGCTTCTAATAATTTAAAGCATTTTTATGTTAAATCTTCCTTGATATGTACATATCGCTTCAAATTTTACCATTACCATACTTAAAATTTTCATACAGGCTATATATGAATGTGATGTTTGCTTCTATTCTAAAGTACTAGTAAAATAAGCATGTTCACTATAAAATACACAAAGTTTTATAGCAAGTAATGATGTCACTATCAGTACGATATCTGGAAATATTTTGTTCAAGATATTTGGAAAGCAAAATTGCTATCCATTTCAGCCCTACCCCACAATAAGTTCCTACAGCCACATCTATATAACAAGTGATGCAACATTTGTTCAGCAGATTGAGATACTCTAATAGAATTTTTCGGAGAGACTTCTATACTGCTTTAGTAGATAGGAGTCTTGAAATAATTATAAAGTAAAAGTTAATTGTCTTGCTGGGTCTTTATGATTTGAAGTATTTGTATGATGGTATTGATTTTAATAGATACTGCATGAGTATGTGGAATTGTAAACTGACTAGTGAACCGAGGACAGACTGTCACAATGCCGGCATACAGTTTTATTGAACTCCAATGATACTTATGTGATGAGAAACTAACGTACCAGCTACTTGCATCATTATAAATGCCAAAGTCGATTGTATTTACTACTAACAAGTAAGAATACAGAGAATAATAACACAGGTACCTGAAATTAAGTTTATTCTAAGTAATGTGCTATTGTAAAATTTCAGTGGGATTTAGTGAAACGATTTCTACACTTTTTAAAATAAACACAGTGCACAGTCCAAGCAATACAAAGGTTCTCACATCACAATGACTGGGTTGATTCACGTGGTGACTGGGCCCATAACCCTAGCTTACCACAACCTGTCAGTGCTTAACCCACTAGAGCAACACGACCAATAACTTCGAGGAACAACATGACTTATTATTGAGTACAAAATTCACTGAGCAGCACACGAGCTGGCAAATCTATATTGTAATGCTTCAGAACTTGCATGATAAGTTAATAACCCAGATTACAATAAACAAAATTACATAATCATTCATTACAACATTTAGGAAGTAGCTGATCAATGTCAATGTTCCCATCATAATTTTGATGGTATGAATTCAAAGTAGTGCCCATGGCCAGACATATAACTATAGTGGGTGCAGTACACCAACTATAGTTATGTCTGGCCATGCTATGGACACAACAGTGATTGACCAGAAGTCAACATTGACACGATTAACACAAGTGTACAAGTGTTTAGAAATAAAGCTTAATTTAAACATTTGCTTGCATTTTAGTGTGGTCTAAGTCACGTGCAGTAGTATTAGTATTATTAATGGACATTACAATAATTATACAGTTATAGGCTCAAGGCCTTTGAGTTTGTCCATATCCTGTTACAGTCCAATAATTATCAAGTCTATTCTTAAAATCATTAAGATTGTTGGTTATCACTACACAATGTGGGAGGTTGTTCCAAGGTTTAATCTCACGGTTAGAAAATACTTCTGTCTTATTTGTAAATTTGAGAAAGATTAAATAGTTTATAAAGTTATGTCCTCTGGTCGGTATGTCTTTGGTTAGGGTAAAGAAGGAAGTGTAATTAATGGCCAACAAGCAAGGAAAATGGACCTGCATGTAACAAGAGGTGACCTGTAACCAACGAAGTAATCTTGGTAATATAATCAGTGTTGAACGTTCTTAGTTCCCAGTGTAATACAGTGACATAAGAAATAATCTCAGGTCCAGAGGTTCAAATTATGTGACTATACCGTACACAAACATACACTCTATAACTCCCTGTGTGTAATCATAACATCTACCATCAAACAATGCGGACAGTTATATACTTCCTTTAATAAATAATGCTTTCCGGTCGAGAAAGTGCTTCTGTTTTGCAGAATCATGCTTTAGACAAGTTCAATGGCTTCATGACTGTCAGTACTATGTAATCTGTTATTATATGTGGTACGTAGTTGTTAAATAGTTAATTTGCATACAGTATACATACTCTATTGCATTTCATTTTAATGGTTGGGGAATGTGTGAAGCTGGAATAGTTAACAGACAACGTGACTGACTCAGTCTTCATTACATCATAGTCTATGTATATTATAGTAAATAAACCCATGCACTTCCACATATCATTGGAAGTATATACATGGATATGCTGGATATGGGTATGTGTCTTTAAATACAAAATCATAATTAGTAATTTGGATATTGGATTATTACTATAAACAAAAAAATAACAGGACCGGGTCACACATAATCAAAATCAATTACTAATTATGATTTTGTATTTTGGAACCTTGTGATTACCAAGCTGGTGCTCTACCACTTGGCTGTGATGTCACTCTACACTACACCACACCATAGAACACACACTATACACATAATTATAATGTACCTCGGAGTAATTTCTGTGGTACCAAATTCCTTTCATTCGAATACAGTTTTCTACATTTTACCCTCTATGGTAGCTATGCTAACTGCTACTGAACCTGTGTACTTGGATGATGAAAGGATATAAATCATTCACAGTCGGTTGCACCAGTCACCAACAAAATGTGAAATGAACTCAAAATCATCATCATCATCAGCATTTGCTTAATTCAAATTAGCCACTGATTTGAACTCTACATTTTCACAGTCATTTTTAATTTCACAAAAAAGTAGTCAGTTGAAAGATGAAGTATGCAATGGATCAATACTATAAGTGCATGTCCTTATACACTAGCATTTACTGCGCATATACAATGCAAGTACACATCCTAAAACTCTCTTCTATATAGTTCTATTATTGTGCATGTGGGGTTGACAAAAATTCTGTAAATCAGAAGCAATGGCGGATCCAGGATGGGGCATTTGGGGCAAATGCCCCCCCCCCCCCCCCCCCCCTTCAAGAAATTGCATACAAGATCGAGATACTCTAATAGAGCAGTCAATTACTCTAATAAAGCAGTCACAATGTTCATGAGGCAGTGTAGCTTACCTATGAAGCTATAAATAGGATTTTATTTTATTTTACATAACAGACGTGATATAGTTGGTAAGGATAACTAGCTATTATTGTCGTGACCTTTTTTTTTTTTTTTTTTGGTCTTCAACTGGTTTTCAGCAAGTTTTTTTGATCTTCAACTGTTTTTCAGAAAGGTGCCCCCCCTCTTTCCAAACTCTGGATCCGCCCCTGAGAAGGTTCTCAAGTATACATTGATGTTAATTGGCCAACTATCACAAATATGCATTTTAACATGGCGGATATTATTGCAACTGCATGAGGCACAAGACTACTATATAGACTGAAGCTTTAGTGCTACTTATGCTTTGCAATAGTTTCATTACAGTTGTCCAATACATCAAATTTTATGCTAAATAGCTACACTGATTCAAGTCAGAACAAAGATATTTGAAGACTGCAAGTAAAAGAAAAAGGACAGTCTCATTAATAATATGCAAAGGCAGTCAAGAAAAGAACACAAACCATACCAACATATGAAAAGTTTTAAAAGACATAGAAAAGTCACATATAGGTGACTTTTCACCTAGAGGTGAAAGAAGAGGTGACTTTTCACACCTAGAGGTGAAAGAAGAGGTGACTTTTCACCTAGAGGTGTAGTCACCTGGAGGTGACTTCATAGATGACTACCACATACGAAAAGTTCTAAAAGACGTAGCTACCTAATTACCACATAGTTGTAGGGGAATTGTTTATACATGCAAGTTTGTCTGATTCAGTTCCATACATAAACTGTAGTACTCCATCACATTCTGAGCCATTTGCTTCATATAGTCTAAGCAACCTATAATCCCAGTTCTGAACTGGAAGAACAATAATTAACACACATCAGGATGTAAACAATGTGGTTAAGTAATGATGCAGTTAAAGGTCCATCAAGGAGTAATTTTGAGATGCTTCATTAGTTTATTACTGCATAAACAGACTGTGAAGTTTATTCACCACAATTATCCTGAACAGCTCATAGCTATAGAAACACAAAATTGAAAAAAAAATTCCCAAATTTTATATGCCAATTGCCAAACTTCTGTCACCAAACTCATCTGTTTTCCACAGTTTACACTGCATATACCAAAAATTTGAGGTTGTGCTCTTAAGCTGGTATCTGCAGTTAAACCCTCTTGCATCCATGTACTGTAGCTTTGTGTTGCAGCCCCATTTCCCTATTCTAAGTATGACGCAATACGATCATGACAATTATCCTGATAGTAATCAGTGTAAGCTGTTGTCATGCAGTACAGTAAACACATAACATATCAAGACACACGGTAGTGTGTCGTTCGGCCCAAGAAGCCGGCGCGTAACACCCGTGAGTATGATTGACAGGAAGAAAGAAAACGCAATTTTCGCACTTCCGTAGCTCTTAGTCTGGCGCCGCCCGCCCCTTCGCAAAAAGTAAGGGTCTGGTGAAATACAAATACCTAATCATTTCAAAAGGAATTCAATTAGACAGCGCACGTAATGCTTGTTACGTCAGATAATTGCACTTCAATTCGAACAAAAGCATTGTGTTGCCAAGGCGATTTCTGTGTGAACGTCATTGGCATGCACTAATTGGCTAGCGCCGAATCTGGGCGCTAGAAATGATTTAGTATCTGTATTTCACCAGACCCTTACTTTATGCGAAGGGGCGGGCGGCGCCAGACTACGTAGCTCTGTGCTCCCTTGATGAAACAAGACGATTTTCAGGGGTGGATCCAGAGTCTGGAAAGAGGGGGGCACCTTGCTGAAAAAAGTTAAAGCGCAAAAAAAAAAAAAAAAAAAAAAAGGTCACAACAATAATAGCCAGTTATCCTTTACCAAATATATTATATCACGTATGTTATGTAAAATAAAATCCTATTTATAGCTTCATAAGAAAGCTGCACTGCCTCATGAACATTGTGACTGCTTTATTAGAGTAATTGACTACTCTATTAGAGTATCTCGATCTTGTATGCAATTTCTTGAAGGGGGGGGGTGGGGCATTTGCCCCGAATGCCCCATCCTGGATCCGCCATTGATTTTTGCTGTGGACATGCCCTCCAACTACAGCACTCCACCATAGATTATATATACTACGTACCCGGGATTGGAAACGGAGACACGTGATCCAATTACTCGTGTACATTTGCTAAAAGCAATCCGCGTTGGAGCGCACCCCCCAAATAACCGCCCATTTTCAAAGTGTTTGAATGGTAGAAGACGAAGGAGAAGGCTTAATATCCAGGTTGAGATACGCCTAAAGCCACTAATACTGGTAGGTCAGTAGTTACTTAGGCGCCTACCGGGGCCAGAGATTCGTACCTAGCGAATTCGCTGTTCTGTCGCGTCTAAACCCGAGTCTAAACCATTTAGCCGATGGACTCAAAAAAGTTGTCGGGAGTGTGCACTGTAGTGGGAACATTTCCAACCCACAAAAAATCTATACAAGGTTAACATTTAGTTACCCAAGTGGTACTAGCTAAGTAATTATGTCCTTTTCTTAGCTGTTTTGTTCCTACCCCAGGACTGTAGCCTCTACAAGAATATGGTAAAACTCTTAAGTGCTTCTGGTCTCAATCATTTGTAAACCGGACAATTTCAGAAGTTAAAATGATAGGCAATTCTGTATAGAGTGGTCTGTACAGCTCTCAAACTTGAAGAATAGTACTTCAGCTAGTCAAAATATTTATCCAAAGAAGACCCGGCTACTAATAGCTACACAGTTTTAAAATTTGATAGTCACATGGAGCACTGATTGAGACAAGTGTACAATGTTTCTGTGTTGGAACAGAAAGTCAATTGAGTGTACATAATGAATGTTGTAATAGAGTATGTTACATCCTACCACCATACTCAATTTCATGGCAGTGGCTGTTTTAGCTACATGTATTCACAGCAACTACAGTCTAGATAAGTGACATGTCATACCCGACTCCATTGCTGGATACATACAACCATCCCTCTAGCTATATGTTGCAACATACACTGTTGTGCCGTACCGTCATGTTGTTAATTTATTACTAAGAACAGCCTGAGCTTGGTACAGCATAGAAATTATATAATTTTTCTATAGTCAACTTGTCCACTACAAAAATCCTATCAGTTTCAATGTGAGATGAATCTTTCACAGCAATAAGTACTGTCACTGTATCCCTTGACAAGTGGTAGAAAGACACAGCACAGGAAGAGTTTTGTTGACCTACAAAAACAGTCTACATATAAAGATTGAGCTACATTAGCAAATGCAACACTAACATTGTACAATGTACAGTGGAACCTGTCCTGTATAGAAAGGTCACCTCTTGAAATTGGCCAACTTTAATTCCTTTAGTGAGGCAGCTATACACTAACCCAATTGTATAAAGCAAATGTCAAGAAACGCTGGCCTGAAGGTGACCGGCTTAGGACAGGTTCCACTGTACATCAAACACATTGATGTCATGCATTCACAATGCAACAGTCAAAAGAGAGGGAAATCACAGTAATCATATACTGCACTGTGCTAAGCAGAGATGCCGTGTACGTTTATCACCACTACTCTTGTCACTGCTATGGCACATTCACTTTAAGGTAAGTGAGGACAGGTAATTCTGGACACTTAGCTTGTCCTCAGCAATGGAAGAATCCCACAATGGTTAATTGTATTACAACGTAATATTGTACAAGAAATGCACCATACTTGCAACCATAGCTACAGTTACTGTTACCTCGTCAATGGAACATGCTGCAGTTGTTTTAAGACCGGTACCCATACTGTTAGGCCAGACCACTTTTTTCTCTTTGTCACTGCATGGGTAGGGGAGAAATGGTGTGAAATCCCCATTTGTCTTGACATGTCATGAGGTTACATCACAAGCATGCAGTATTAGTGGCCCCGTGTGCTTAAATTACATTACGATAAAACAACAATAACCAGAAGACTTCAATCATTGGTAGATTCCGATGCAATTTTAGACACCAACTGGATGGTTCAACTATTTCATTACAATGGAAAGATCCACCAGGCTATACCATCAATGTCATTGTTTCATTCTCCCAAACTCATCTACCTATTCACACCAGTAAAATTTCTACTCTAAGGGCTACTTTGCATCTAGATGCACTCTAATTTTGTAATTGCATAAAATTTAATTTGTTTTGTAATTTCCCTAGCCATATCACGTGTGCCGTCTGCTCTGTAACAATAACGTACGTACCATTGTGTCTGAGCAAGAATTCAAAGAACTGGTGACCTCGCCGCTGACCGCCCATTCCTGTCGAGTTCACCTGGTCAGCTAACTCCAAATAATGCCTTCATTTAGTAAACCTACGAAATACGAAATGTTGAGTAAGTAGCCTTTATATCTCTATTAGCTAGCTATGAACTTACAAGAAGATGAAAAGAATCAACTACTCGCCTGGCTAGGCGCTTTGCTGTCATAAGGGTGCGCTCCAACGCGGATAGTTTGGATAAAAACCGGCGTTTCCAATCCCGGGTACGTAGTATATATAATCTATGACTCCACATTCCAAATTTGAGCGAAATCGCTTCGCGCGTTCCCGAGATATGCGACTTCAAAAATTGGCTCAGTTTCTTCGTTTTTTTTCTTCTTATTTTTCTTTTTCTTGTCGCACACTTACAAAAACTGCTATAAAACGCGAACGCCATATCCGATTGCCTTGAAATTTGGCACACAGAAGGGGGGTATAAAGGCGCATCTCGGTACCAACATTGGCTGGAATACAATAAACAGGCAAAGAGTTATGAGCGATTATTCACGAAAAATAACACCAATATGTTGTCACGCCTACAGGGTAAACCGCGTATAGGAAGAAGCTGAAAATCGGTGGGTGAATAGGTTAACTATTGAACCTCAAACCTTTTGTGGTTTGAAAGAAATCGAGCTAAAAAACAGGAAGATACAACGAAAAAACCAACAGTGTGTAACAATTACGCAATCGAGATTAGCTAATAAAAAAACGACTGCTTGCCACGCCTACCAGATAAACCGCTTGGGGTAATGCTTTGAAAATCGATGTACAGATGGAGTAATCATCTTAGAAAGGCTCATCAATGGTGTAGAAGAATCAGACTTAAAGCCACGGAGTTATAATACGAAATCCTACTTGGTGCAGAAAGTGCGAGATCGAGATACTCTAATAGAGCAGTCATCCTAATAGAGCAGTCACCCTGAAGAGAATTCAAGATATCAGCTAGAAACAAGAAACCTGTATAGAGATCAGCTACACACAAGTCACCCTGTAGAGAGATCAGCTAG
Organism: Dysidea avara; assembly: GCF_963678975.1. NCBI lineage: Eukaryota > Metazoa > Porifera > Demospongiae > Dictyoceratida > Dysideidae > Dysidea > Dysidea avara. The sequence goes on from NC_089274.1 coordinate 13,479,890, forward strand.
AAGAAGTTACCTTGTAGGGAGTTCATGCAACTATGGAAAGAGATAGTTCAGCTAGAAGAAATCACCTTGTAGAGTTCAGCTACAAAGTAACCACCATGTAGAGAGTTCAGCTACAAACAAATCGCCCTGTGGAGAGATCAATAGAAGAAGTTACCTTGCAGAGAGTTCAGCTACAAAGAAACCATCATGTAGAGAGTTCAGCTACAAACAAATCTCCCTGTAGAGAGTTTAGATAGAAGAAGTTACCTTGTAGAGAGTTCAGCTACAAAGAAACCATCATGTAGAGAGTTCAGCTACAAACAAATCTCCCTGTAGAGAGATCAGCTAAAAGAAGTTACCTTGTAGAGAGTTCAGCTTCAAACAAATCACCATGTAGAAAGATCAGCTAGAAGAGATCACCTTGCAGAGTGTTCAGTTACAAAGAAACCACCATGTAGAGAGCTCAGCTACAAACTAGTGACCTTGTAGAGACATCAGCTAGAAGAAGTTGCCTTGTAGAGAGTTCAGCTACAAAGAAACCATTCTTTAAAGAGCTCAGCTGCAAACAAATCACCTGTACAGAATTCAGCTACAAACAAATCACCCTGTAGAAAGATCAGCTAGAAAAAGTTACCTTGTAGAGAGTTCAGTTACAAAGAAACCACCATGTAGAGAATTCAGCTACAAACTAGTGACCCTGTAAAGACATCAGCTAGAAGAAGTTACCTTGTAGAGAGTTCATCTACAAAGAAACCATTGTTTAAAGAGCTCAGCTGCAAACAAATCACCTATACAGAATTCAGCTACAAACAAATCACCATGTAGAGAGATCAGTTAGAAGAAGTTAACTTGTAGAGAGTTCAGCTACAAAGAAACCATCATTTAGAGAGTTCAGCTTCAAACAAATTACCTGCAGAGAGTTCAGCTACAAACAAATCTCCCTGTAGAGAGATTAGCTAGAAGAAGTTACCTTGTAGAGAGTTCCGCTACAAAGAAACCATCATGTAGAGAGTTCAGCTACAAACAAATCACCATGTAGAGAGATCAGCTAGAAGAAGTTATCTTTTAGAGAGTTCAGCTTCAAACAAATCACCTGTAGAGAGTTCAGCTACGAACAAATCTCCCTGTAGAGAGATCAGCTAGAAGAAGTTACCTTAAGAGAGTGAAGCTACAAACAAATCACCCTGTAGAAAGATCAGCTAGAAGAAGTCACCTTGTAGAAAGTTCAGTTACAAAGAAACCACCATGTAGAGAGTTCAGCTACAAACTAGTGACCTTGTAGAGACATCAGCTAGAAAAGTTACCTTGTAGGGAGTTCAGCTACAAAGAAACCATTCTGTAAAGAGCTCAGTTGCAAACAAATCACCTGTACAGAATTCAGCTACAAACAAATCACCCTGTAGAGAGATCAGCTAGAAGAAATTACCTTGTAGACAGTTCAGCTACAAACAAATCTCCCTGTAGAGAGATCAGCTAGAAGAAATTACCTTGTAGAGAGTTCAGCTACAAAGAAACCATTCTGTAAAGAGCTCAGCTGCAAACAAATCACCTGTACAGAATTCAGCTACAAACAAATCACCCTGTAGAGAGATCAGCTAGAAGAAATTACCTTGTAGATAGTTCAGCTAAAAACAAATCTCCCTGTAGAGAGATCAGCTAGAAGAAATTACCTTGTAGAGAGTTCAGCTACAAAGAAACCACCATGTAGAGAGTTCAGCTGCAAAGAAATCACCCTGTAGAAAATTCTGCAAGAAACAAATTGCCCTGTAGAAAGATCAGTTAGAAGAAGTTACCTTTTAGAAAGGTCAGCTACAAAGAAACCATTCTGTAAAGAGCTCAGCTGCAAACAAATCACCTGTACAGAATTCAGCTACAAACACATCACCTGTAGAGAGATCAGCTAGAAGAAGTTACCTTGTAGATCGTTCAGCTACAAACAATTCACCCTGTAGAGAGCTTGTAGAGTGTTCAGTTACAAAGAAACCACCATGGAGATTTCTGTAATCAAATTATGTATTATATATATAATTTGTACATTTACTGATAAAATACTTAAAGTACATCTACTTCATCTTTTCTTCTTCCTGTAGTAAAGAAAAAAAAGCATAGGTTAAAGAAGTCCCAAAGCTGGCCATAGGCCGGCTTTGGGGTATACAAATACAAAAAGAAATGAAATCTAATCCAAAACAGCCAAGCTGTAAAGAAAGTGTGCGGCCCTCAGAAAGGCTATGGTGAAAAAAGATGTGAAATCCAAGGTGGCGGCCAAGAAATGGTACGTAGGTTAATAGTAAAAATTTTAATAATGACAATTCAGGTGAATTTTGTGCCAAGACCAAGCGGCACAAAAATTCACCTGAATTGTCGTTATTAAAATTATTACCATTAACCTACCATCACAGCCATTTCTTGGCCGCCACCTTGGATTTCACATCTTTTTTCACCATAGCCTTTCTGAGGGCCGCACACTTTTTTTACAGCTTGGCTGTTTTGGATTAGATAGTTAATTACTTACTCAGATCATTGCAATACAACTTTGAATTCTACATAGTTAGCTATGTACATGATTGTAAGTTTTACCATCAGGTAATGGGACAGTTACAAGTTAGTTAGATATATACTTCCTTTAATAATGCTTACCCATTCACTGGTTCAGGAACTTTGCAGAATCATGCAAGTTAAAAGAAACACATGGCTTCATGACTATCAGTACTATGTAAACTGTTATGAGCTGTTAAATTGATTACTTTATTTACATTCAGCGCTGCATGCATGGGAATATATATACTAATGGAAAATGTACAATGCCGACAGAGTCTTCATTACATCATAGACTACATGTATGCATCTTTGTCTTCCCACCTATATCCTAAATAATGTCATTTGTATACTATATGGAATTCACTCTGTATTGTGCATGTAATCATTTATTCAATATGACTTTAAGATAGCAATTATATAACATACTAGTATGAATGCAAAATCAAGCATGCTAAACTTCCATGCAGCTAGAGAATGAAATAAGGCTCCCTCATGCATGCAGTTACACAGAAATTAAAAATTTCCCGAATAGTGTAGTGAAGGGATGAAGAAGAGTACACTTCAGTGCCATTAAAATCTTGAATCTTTCTGCATGGTGCCACTTGCCCCTGTTTATGTACATATAGAAAGTGATGACATGGGCACACAAGGCTAAATAAATAACGTATACTAAAATATGTTGTGGTACATTACCTATTAGCCTATAGTCTTACTGAAGACATACTATGTGGGAATATAACTATCAACAATTGGAGGCAATATGCCTCATTAACTGCCATGCATGTTAATGTCTATTTTTATTCTCAGAACTGGTAACTGTGTTGCTAGGATGTAACCAGGCTCTTTGAGACACTGTAGTTTGGAATGTGACATGATATTGTATATAAAAGAAACTCCATTTGAGAATGGTGCAGTGAAAAGTGAAATCTCAATCTGGACAGTACAATTTTATACTAGCAAAGAACAGCAATGTCTCTACAATTCATCTTCACTGTACTTCTCTCTATGATGATTTGCTGTGCACATGGTGCACCAGTTCCAGTAAAACGAAGCATACCTGAAAATAACGATACTAACTCAAGCATCTGTACAAGTAATGAAACAACATTCTATTGTGTATCACAGAGGCTCTTAAACCATCTTAGCTGCTACAAGGAGGTACAAACTATATGTAACATGTCTGTCATAATATGTTCTATATGTTTAGAGATTGGTTGTACAAACTGAAATTGATAGTAAATTCAATAGAGATAACATCAGTTCAGTTCTCCAGCAGTTTGACTTTACTTGCAGAAATTATACTGATGCAATGGCTATTAAATCTGAATTGCAGCATTCTTTATTCCATGGAAATTACTCCATAGATGGAAATTACTCCACTGTTGGTGAAAAGGAACTGAACTATACAGAAGCTATCGAAAATGTTACAAAGACATTGATCGATCTTCAAACCATAGCAAATATTCATCAAGATGAGAAGGTATTAACAATGTACATGTGTAGCTGTGTTTAAATGCCATACTTGGCTACTTTCCAGAAAAACATATCCAATGAAGAATGTATTGAATTCAGTCATGATGAGTACAGGAAGATCTACACACTGTTGGATGATGACATGAACAAATCGGTGTTAGAGGTAGCTTATGAACACAGTGTAAATTGGACCAGAGCAGCTGGGAGACTATAGCTACTGTACAGCACTATATAGCTTTTAAAAATATAATTGGACAATTTGAATATGTATGTTAACCTATTAAATTTGACTATGATGAACTATAATTACAGTAAACTTTTATCTCAACCAAAACAGCCAAGCTGAGGAAAGGGTACGGCCCCCAAGAAGGCCATGGAGAGAGAAAAAAGTTGTGAAATCAAAAGTGGTGCCCAAGAAATGGCTGAGTTGATGGTAAAAAAATTTAATAGTGACAATTCAGGTGAATTTGTGTTGCCTCCTCCCAGTTTCGCTAGGATTCAGCAAAGACTTCACTTTTATTATAAAACTATTACCATTAATCTGCCATAACATGATTTCACAACCTTTTCCACTCTGACCTTTTTGGGGCTGCATCCTTTTTTTCAGTTTGGCTGTTTTGGTTTTTGGTTTAGATATCACTTCTTTTTGCAATTGCAAGCCGCAAAACTGGCCATAAGCTAGCTTTGGGACTTCCTTTTAACTTATTATTTTTCTTTACCACTGCAGGAATTGTTGAACAAAAAAAGAATTATTTGTGTGTATATGGCTTTGTGTCTGATCTATTTGTATATACTGAATAAAATGATTATATCATTTAGGTAATAAGGTGAAGAATTGGTGCATTTTCAGGAGTATAGCTTTGTACATTTACACTATGAGGTGTGCATTTCTTACAGTATGGAATAGTTTAAAGCTCTTAATTATAGCTACCAGTTATATAATATTTCATGACATTGCAATAAGAGCCACATTTGTAGCCACATAGATGGCAGATTGAAGTTGTGTAGCACTCTTTTACCTTACAAGATCGCCATAATAGGGTCTCTAGTGAGCTGCCCGTCTTCGCTACGAGAAGCCGTTCAAGCGCGCATGCAAGGCATCCAGTTTATTCTTCTTCCTAGCCATCGCAGTGAGCTTTGTTTGTCCATTATAGGTAGAAGATAAATGGTAGCGCTGATATCATGGCTGCTTTTCACACGCAAAAAAGGTTGGGTGGGGTGTTTATTACAACCCTACCATTTAAAATATTTTGTGGTCTAACCACATATCATCAACAACCCTCCCATATGGTATCCATGTCATAAACAACTTACAGAGTGTGAAGCCTGACAGTCTTATATGGGAGGATTGTGTGCTACTGTGCTTATGTCACTGTAACTAGCTACTGTGTACTTATTTTAGCACATTCTCCGATCAGCTAGTGACATTGACAGTTGCAAACATTTAGCTATGACCACATGCTAACCAGACTTTGCTGACGTATTCCACTTTATGACACACTGCTGCTAGCAGGCTACACCTAGGCTTTCCAGGGCTAGAGCCCAGTCTAAGTCCTGGCAATTAAAACTCAATATGCCAGTTTAAAGTACTCCTGCATGGCCAAATCCCTGGTAATCATGTAAGACTGGCTATGCCATGCACTGGCCACTAGTAGTGACATTGTGGTTTGTACATGCAGACACCGGCATAGGAAGACTTTTCGGCCAAGCCTAGCCATCTCCTATTTGCTTGATTAATACCAACTCACAGTGTTGCTGCTGTATTCAGCCCTGTTCATATGTGCATTTATACGAAGGTGTTGTAAAGCGTCATTGCTACAATAATAACACTACAGCTACAATCTATAACTATCTCTTCACTACCTATTCTGCTAGACAACTCTACACCTATAATGCACGTGCTTGATGTATGCATCATTATATCATGTGAAAATTTATCTTCTCTTTTGAAAAAAAATTGGACTCTACAGGAATTATAACACTAACAGTTACCATTCTTATAAATTGTATCATAGAGTTTCATTCTTGTCCTTCTGTTAGAATAAACACCTAAGACACCTTGTTCTTCTTCAAGTCTCCTGTGCTGTCATCAACACTGTCTCCTGTATGATAGGTGCGCAATCAGTAATTCTTCTGACAGATAGATAGCTCATATAGCAGTGTGCTTTCAGCAACGGCACCAAGTGTGACGATGATGGCTCAAACACTGAGTACAGACTAGGAACTAATGTATCCTGCCTTATATTTTGTGTGTGTACAAATCAGGATGAAAATACAGTCTTTATCATAGATTACAAAATTAATATTGCCTTAACATATCTAATGAGTTAGCCTTTTAAACTAAGGAATCTCTGTTAGCTTACTACACTAATGTATCAATTAACTTATAATCCGTAAATGGATTTGGAATAAAGTACAAAAACTAGACATATTAAAAATTTCGCTGGGATGGTAATGTAAACCACAAATCCCTATTTTGACTCTATAAATACAAAATTAATAATGCGTTAAGATATGTAGTTATTGAGTTAACCTTTTAAACTAAGGAATGTCTGTTAGCTTACTACACTAATGTGCCAATTAACTTATAATCCGTAAATGGATTTGGAAAAAGTACACAAACTAGACATATTAAAAAGTTAAAATTTAAAATAAAAAAATAGGGATCACTGAAAAAAGCCACGAAACAAGAAGGGATCACTGGGGGTGGTAATGTAAACCACAAATCCCTATTTTGACTCTCTGTTGGTAGTAATGTAAACCACAAACTCCTATTTTGACTCACTTCAAATTGACAGAGCATGTAACTAAAAATGTATGACAGAGAGTCAAAATAGGGATTTGTGGTTTAAATTACCACCCCCAGTGATCCCTTCTTGTTCCGTGGCTTTTTTCAGTGATCCCTATTTCTTATTTTAAATTTTAATATGTCTAGTATAGTGATAAATTTACAATTCCATCACAAAATACTTATACATACAATTATACTATTCTAGGGTAGAAAGGTTCTCTCAACTCTTTGCATCCAAGTCAAGAATTTCAAGCTTATAGAGTGGCTTCTGTGTGAATGTATCATACCAAAGGACTATTGTAGGGTAACTTATGCTAAGGGCACTACTAAATTCCAATGGTGTGGCTAAGCAATGATACCATGGGGACAGTGTCATCACTTCTCTTTCATTAACACACTATATACACAGCAACTTATACCAAGGGAACCAACACTCCACCATAGAGTGTTTACATGTGCAACTATAATGCTTTGAATGTACACTGCATGCATGGCACAGTCATATCTTAACTACTTCAGTACTTCTTATAGTATGTGATTACCCATTTGCTGGTTCATACAAACACTTGTTGTATATATGTGACTGAATTTGACAAAACCCGGCTTCGACGCACAAAACTTCGTTAGGAGATATGGCGATTTTAAGTAATCATTGTGTAATAACTTCCCAGTGCCTACAGCTGTGCAAGCAAAATTTGCACCAAGTATGCATCTATTTACTAGCTATCACTGAGTGGGTGTATACATTTCTGATACCCAAAATTAGCTCTGTTTTGGGCAGCTTTTCTCGAGTGGGTAATAATATCACAGGTGATAGTAATAGGGTGGGAGAGTGGGGGTGGATGGTGGTCTTAATATACGGGTATAAAATGGAGTAAGAAGACGATTGGAATCCAGAGGCCAAGTTTGGGCTCCCCATGGCCCTCAAATCACTCCAAATTGACCGAGAACACTATTGGTGAGCTCTCTGTGAAGTCCCAGCTCACTACACACCATTATCACAAAGCCATGGCCATCCAATGGCGCCAATCTCCCACTCGTGGCTTTGACAGGGTCGGAAGAAAGCTGCCACAGAAACCAGACTTGCCAGTCCTGAAGGAAGTACAGTGTGGAATGTGATAGTGTATTAGGCCAGCAATCCATTTCTGGTAAAAACGTAAGTTTGATTTTGTGTGTGTGGAAGCCTTGTTATGTGAAATCCGGTCACATATATGGAATCAAGTTGTTGTGGAAGCTTCTAGCTATAGAAGCTACATGGCTTTATAGTTACTATACCATATTTATCACACGTATATACAAGCAAAAGCTCCTAAAAACTATATCAAACAGCTTTACTATCTCTTTACACTGAGAAAACTCTACTTATTTCTCATCCAAAGATCTTGAAATTTACATACAAGCTGATCATTGTTAAAGAAATCGAAACAAACTGTATAGCTTAGCTATCATCACAGGAGTTATCAAGAAACTTCAACACATTAAGCATGAAGAGATGTGTGCACATTCACAGTACACAACACTGAGCAACATACTACATATATTTTACTTAAGTGTCACATTATTGGCTATTTATTAATCATATGCTAATAACAAGTATTCCTTTTTGAAAGCATCATTAACCGCTGTATTGGCTTCCTGTAGGAGCGTATAGAATTATCTGGCAATAAAATCCTGTAAACTACCAATACTCAGAACTGGATGAAACTATATACAACTACATATATAGAATTAATGAAACACAGTAACTTAGAATGTGATGTGGTACTGCATATAAAACAAGCTCCACCACATGAGAATAGTATCACAGAAGAAAGTAACAGCTTATTTTGACCAGAAATACTTCAATGTTTCAACTTACTGTGGTGTACAGTGTGCTATTCTCAATGATGATACTTTGTGCACATACAGGGTATATACCAATGAAAAGCATGATATGTTTTACCATATATCATGCACTGTATTTAACCCATTAAGAATGTACGTAAGTGGTCACATTATTAAACATCACTTACAACATTTTATAAGATATCCACTACTTCAGTTTACTAATGGGTAGTACAGTACCTTGGTGCACTTTAAACATATTAATTAGCTTATTTTCCAGTTTTCTATGCTTAATTGTGCACCCACGATAAGTTTTCTGTATGCTTGTCTCATTGCACTTGGCCTCAGTAACACCTTGCCAATGCCAAGAGTGAATAGTAGAGGGAGCCTCTCTTTCTTATTCACTCTTACAGATATTCTTATGTATGTTATCCATGATCAAAATTCAGATGGTCTAATGTAAATATACTTGCAAAGCATGCCTGTAATTTACCATAATTACTTGTGGAACATAATTATTAGTTGTAACATATACATGACTGATTAGCCTGATATGTAACCAGGGGCAGATTTAGGGGGAGGGTGCTAAACTAGGAGCATATATAGTGAGTGAGGTCAACATTGTCTAGCTGGCAGTGGTATTACTTATACTAGCTGTCAAATAAAGGGAGCAGCATAAATGCTGCAGTATATATGGTTTGATTTCAAAGTCAAATTTTGAGGGGTCTAGAACTGCAACCTCCAGAAGCTGTAAGATACTATTAGCCCAAATTGATGCTATTAAGTATTAACACTAAAAGATGAACCATGATAAGTAATAATCTATGATGCGACAGCTTCCTTTTATGTGCTAAAATACTCCACAGAAGATAACAATCCTGACAGCCAAACAAAAATTGCCATTGTGGATATGCTCTTTTATAATATTCTTCTGAATACTGTAAATTAAATTATTACTGGTAGTTTAATGACAAAACTATGTGATATGTGTTTTTGCTGTCAGGTGACATCTCAAGTCATGCACCATAGAAATTGTCCTTTATAGAGAGGTAAATTATAGAGTGTCCTTTATTTGTAGGTTCCTTTAAGAGAGGTTCTACTCTATAGAAATAAAAACATCATGAAAAAGCAAGCTTCAGGGTTTATGTTCGGAGCAATGGAATTACTATAGAAACTTGTTAGGAAGTGGAATGTCCACTCTATTTGACGGTTGCATCCATCAATGTCATTAAATTGCTATACCGGCAAGGAGGTATTTTGCCAGTTTTTTTTTGGGTAGTTACAGCTGGATAATCTGACAATTGTTCTTCTGGTGATTTCTCATTGTTTGCTTGGTATGTAGGTGTACTAAGCTGAATTATGGTATGGCCTGAAATGAAATAATGACATAGACTGAGCCACTTTCCACTTGCTAATTTTAAATAGCTGGTCAATTTGAGTAAGTCCATTGCTTTCATACGGTTGCATATGTCACGCGTCAGTGTTTAAGAGACAGAAAGCTCTATCATAAGATTGTGGTTTATGCACACTAAGTATTGTGTCTACATAACACTTCATTGAATACTTTACTTCTCCTGTCTCTGTTATACTGCTGTTAATTATATCAACTTTAACTTTAGGGTGAACCTTTTGGTTGGTGATGACTGCCCAGTTTACTTGGAGTATATAGAACAATATAAATAGCTATCATGACAAAACGGCAGGACAAGATTGCAACTGAGGCACAAGATTATTACATAGACTGATTGCTTTAGTGCTGTTTATGCTGTGCAATAGTTTCAATTGCAGTTGTCCAATACATCGAATCTGTGCCAATTATACACTGGCTCAGATCAGAGACCATACCAGTGCATAGAAAGTTTCTAAAACAAATATGTATAGCATTTGGATGTAACTATCTACCCCAATTACCATGCATAATTGATCATGTATGCAGAGTTGTTTCATTCATAGACTGCAGTATACCATATCACTTTCTGACTTATTCATAGAACCTATTCATGTCTAAACAACCTACAATCTCAGTTCTGAACAATTAATTAACATTCATCAGGATGCTGTTGTCTCCCCATCAAAGAATACTAATGGGGTGCTTCCTAACAACAGTTCTCAAAAACATATGTTAAGAACCCAGCTGATGTAATAGTTGATGTAATGTTGAATACTGAATGTATAAGTATATGCATGTATATAAATTTCTTTGATTGATGATTCACAGTGTCATGTACTTATGGTTTTTGCTATATATGGTGCATGGCTCTGTCTAAAATAAACATTCTACATAAACACTGTCAATTATACAGTTTGAATACATTTAAACAGTAGCTAATATGATGCATACGTACATGATATACCTTACAATATGTACGTATGTAAAATAGTGATGTGTGCATGTATGTACAAATATGTACATATAATTATAATTATGGTGAATAGACTTATTGCCAAATCAATTGTCTTGATTAGTGCATGCATATCACTGATGACGGTATAAATTATTAGTGCGTAAATAGACAATGTGAAGAAGTGGCATTAAAATTAATCAGTAATTGTATGCCATTCCTGCTCACAGTCATCAATACAAATCTTAACTGCAGTCTACAGTCCACACTGTATAAATATGCATTAGTCACACACTCAGCTTGCTAAACCCTCATGCATTCATGTATTGTAGCTAGCCTTATTCTCCTTTTCTAAATATAGCTGTGATGTAATACTATCATGTTACGTTATCTTGATAGTAATCAGTGTAAGTTGTTCTTGTTACACAGTAAGCACACAACATAATTATATAGGAATCCCCAGAGGTTCAAATCATGTAGCTATACTTCAGATAAACACTATATGGCTTCCCACATAGTTAATGTATCAGACAATGGCACAGTTAGTTATTATACTTCTTGTAATATTGTTTACCTATGCACTGTTTACTTGTATTTTACAGAATCATGTAATGTTTAAAGAAACACATGGCTTCCTATATCAGTGCTATGTAAACTGTTGTGAGTTGTGGCATCTGCTACATACATGCATGCAGTATACTGGGGAATATACTAATGAAGACTGTACGTGCAATGCCTACAAAACATAGACTATGCATCTTCCTCAGACAATAATACTATATCCTAAATTGTCATTTGTAGTAAAAAAACTGTATGGAATTCACTTTGTGTTGTGTATGATCATTCATTTGATGGCAATTTATAAAATGCAACAAACCATATATATAGCTAGGGATTTGGGTAGATACAAAATCAAATCTGGTCAGTTTCCATATTTAATTTCCATGCAACTATAGAAAACACCAGGGTAGTCAGTTGCATAGTAGTGTAGTAAAAAAGCATAATATTATACCCTTCAGTGTCACTGAGATCCTTTAGCATGGTGTCACTTGCTTCTATGTTTTAATGGGCACACAAAGCTAATAATTAAGCTACGTATATTGTGTGCTGTAAACATCATGATGTAATTTTACAATTACCTATTCTGTGAATGCTATTCCACCAGGGAACTGTGAGAAGGCTTAAAGTTTGAGAATACAGGAAGTCAGAAACACGTCACTAAAATGTGAAGAATGCAGAAAAAATTAATCCCAGAACCAGTGGTGACTTGCTCCCCATGCAGCAAGGCATGCGCCAAAGGAGCCATAACAGCTGGGATCTATTAGTAATATAAGCCTAGTCTAACTATAGACAGATTACAAGGGAACTAACAGATGGAACAATGAACGGTTTTGGTTGTATGTATATAACTGTCTGGAAACACCTTATTAACTGTCATGCATGTTAATGACTATCTAATCCAAAACAGCCAAGCTGTAAAAAAGATTTTTGGCACCAAATTTACCTGAATTGTTGTTATTAAAATTTTTTCCATTAACCTACCATCATAGCCATTTCTTGGTCGCCACCTTGGATTTCATATCTTTTTTCACCATAGCCTTTTTGGGGGCTGCACTCTTTTTTCACAGCTTGGCTGTTTTGGATTAGATATCAGTTCTTTTTTGTATTTGTATACTCCAAAGCCAGCCTATGGCCAGCTTTGGGGCTTTTTAAACCTATCTTTGTTTTCTTTACTACAGGAAGAAGAAAAAGGTTTAAGCAGATTTTTAATACTTTAACTACTTTTGGTTTTATCAGTAAATATTCAAATGATATATATATATATATATATATATTTATTACATGCAAATTATTCCCTACAGGATAACTTGTTTGCAGCGGATCTCTCTACTTTTTGACTTGAAATGTAGCTGAACTCTCTACAGAGTGATTTGCTTGCAGCTGAACTCTCTACAGGATTCTCTCTACAGGGTGGCTTGTTTCTAGCTGAACTCTCTACAGGGATATCTGTTTGTAGTTGAAATTTTACAGGGTGATTTGATTGTAGATGAAGTCTGTACAGGGTGGGTGATTTGTTTGTAACTAAACTCTCTACAGGGTGATTTTGCTGAACTCTCTACAGGGTGACTTATTTGTAGCTGATCTTTCTACAGGGCGAGTTGTTTTTGTCTGATATCACTAGGGTGGTTTGTTTGTAGCCGAACTCTTTGGTGACTTGTTTGTAGCTGATCTCTCTACAGGGTGAGTTTTTCTAGCTGAACTCTCTACAGGGTGTTTGTTTCTAGCTGAGCTCTCCACAGGGTGACTTAATTGCTTGTAGCTGAACTCTGTACAAGGTGATTTGACTATAATGCAAACCTATTCAACAATTAATTTAGTTCTGTTTTACCAAAGACTCATATGTCACTTCTGATTTACCTAACTGCCTTCATCCCACTAACTACATTGATAACATAGAAATTTCTGAAGAGGAGGTATTTGAAGCTTTAACAAGCCTCAATCCGAATAAAGCAATGGGGATAGACAACATTAATCCAAAGATCCTCAAGTACTGTACTTCAGTTCTAGTTCAACCAATACATCATTTGTTTCTATTAACTCTTGCTCATCAGTCACTTCCACAAGATTGGAAAATTCATATAATTTCACCAGTATTCAAGTCTGGAAACAGAAGTGCAGTCAACAATTATCGACCCATATACCTCCTGTGTGTTATGTCAAAAGTTCTAGAACGAATTATTTTTAAGTGAGTTGATTATTGATGCTATTTCACCAAACCAATTTGGATTTCTCCATGGACAATCATGTACACAACAGCTCCTTCTTTTTTTCAATGATATCTATGAAGCAGCAGCTAATACAACACCCAAACTGATGTCATATATCTAGATTTTAAAAAGGCATTTGACACAATTCCTCGTGATAAACTACTATAGTGAAGCTCTTTAATATTGGCATAACTGGTAATCTATGGAAATGGTTTCACTGCTATCTTACTAACCAGATACAATGTGTAAGAATTAACAATCAACTATTAGATGTACTACCAGTCCTCTCAGGAGTGCCACAAGGAAGCATATTGGGCCCACTGTTATTTCTTATATTTATTAACGATCTCCCATTACTTGTTAAGTTTTCCAAAATGTTTTTGTTTGCTGATGACACCAAGTGCCACAGAAGGATATGTAACATCTCTGATTCTGCAAAGCCATAAGAGGACTTAAATGTGCTTTACCACTGGAGCCTCAACAATCAGTTAAACTTTGGTGTACCCAAATGTTTTGTACTAGGCTACCACCTCAAATTTCCTACCTCATACTACCTTGGAGACACTGAACTTGCTACAACAGCAACTCATAAAGATCTAGGAACCACGGTCACGTCAACTTTATCCTGGTCTACACACTATGACCAAATTCTCAGTAAAGCTTACAAAAGTTTCAGTCTTATCCGTCGAACATTCAAAAGCTCCCCTTCCCTTCCAAGAAAATATTATATTTTTAAACCAGGCGCATGCCCACAGCCGGCCGAAGGCCGGCTGTGGGCGTGCGCCTGGTTTACTGTAATTGTTTCCGTAAAAGTGTGTGTGTGTGTCTACCTATGTACCTATCTACCTATGTTTGTCCGTTCGCACCCACGTGAGCAAAATCGTTTAATAACGGTAAAAGCAGCTTTTACGTAAGAAGTAAAAGTGAAATTAAACTTTGCACAGGTGAACTTCGCTCTGAGGTGGTTTCTTTTCGGCGGACTGAAATACGGGTGTGGTGACTTTCCTCAGACTACCTTCCCCTTGAGGTTTTCAGGCATTTAGCAACTGAAAAACAACGGTGCAGGCCTCGTACACTGCCAGGAATAGCCTATCGCTTCGAGTTGAAAGGGGGCGTATCCCTTACGTACGCGAACGAAAATGAAGAGCAGCTTTGAGGCTTTGTCGAGAGAATTTGTGGGGAAAACACGTTAGTCACACTATAAAACAGTTTAGAAGATAGTTTTGTGCGTAATATGTTGGTAAAAGCGGTTTATTTAACAAACGCTTCCTTAGCAGTGCATAGCAACGTAATTGAACGAATTACGAATATTTCATGAATTACGAAATACGAGAAATAGCTAATTATATTATTGCACAACCCAAACTACCCTATTGTAAAGTAGTAATACATAGCTGGTTAATTCATAGTAGTATATACTGTTTATAGTTATTCCAGATGAGTTAGCTAGCTGCATGGCGCCTGGTTTTTAGAAGTAGCACAACATCAACTTGTTTCACTTGTGAGATATCCAAATTAACTTACTGTTCACAAGTCTGGCATCCCTATTTGCATGCTGAAAGACATAGCTACTTTTGAAAATCTTCAAAGAAGAGCGACTAAATTTATTCCTAATAACTACATTATTGATTACAAGCAACGTCTCCTTAACCTGAGTATGTTACCTCTAATGTACCAACTTGATTTTTAGGACATTTGTTTCTTTATCAACTCCTTAAAAAATCCTACTGCTGCTTTCAATATTTTAGATTACGTATCATTTACTACTAGTAGCACCAGATCATCGTCACACAGCAAATTCATGACTGCATGTTTTCTCTCCAAGAAATTACATAATGAATTTTTATTTTAAAAGATTACCCAGACTTTGGAACTCTTTACCTACAATTGATCTATCCATTCCAATAAATTTAATTAAGAATAAAGTTAGGAATATTTTATGGCATCATTTTGTACTTAATTTTGATTCTGACAACCCTTGTACCTATCATTATTTTGTCCATGCACTAATTATTGTTGTAACTGTGGTCCAATAATTAATTTTAGTTAACCTTATTTACAAGTAATGTAATTAAGTGCACCCAGGCTACTAGCACTGGTTGCCAGTAGACCTTCAATACATGCACACGTAATATTGTCATCTGTACCAATGCTATTGTACTGCATATCATGTATTGTAAAGTAATACAATAATAATTTGTTTGTGGCTGAACTCTCTACAGGGTGAATTGGTTTCAAGCTGATCTCCCTACAGTGGTGACTTGTAATAGTCTGAATCGCTAGAGCAATTTATTTGTAGCTGTTTGTATTGGCTATTTGTATTTGTTTCAAATGATGCTATGGTGGTAGTGTATAGTTGGAATCGGTTGCTGATGTTTTAGTGTTATTGCATGGATTTTGCACAGTTAAAGGGGACTCTTACTCAGCAAAGTTGACATGGTTGGGAAATAACAGGGATACTATTCCTACACCTCACACAACAAAGCCAGCTAATACTATGTGTACTGATTCATATGCACCATACGTATGTGTGCTTTTTCTGGCTGTGAATTAGTGATGTGCGATATTAGGATTTTGGTTTCGGTATGATATCGATACGATAATTGGTAAAATACTGAAATTTTGATACTTTTTCAATATTTTTCTTTTGATTAATTGCGTGGGGGCAAATGTTTATAATTAACAACTATGCTTTATAGAATTTGTAATGAAGGTAATAACAAGCCTTGGAAACTGGTAGATACTTTTTGAAATGGCACATAACTGAGCTTCATTTCTACTGCGATTGCACAATCACGCACCAAAAGTTGTAAATTACCAAAATATTACTCAATATATTGAAACTTTTAGCAAAATATTGATCATGAGTATACGATAAATATTGATATCAGCTATAAAAATATTGAGATTCGATACAGCATCGGTATTGAAAAAATATTGCAATGTCGATAATTTTTCAGCATATTGCACATCACTACTGTGAAGTAGGTGTATGAGAGAAAACATGCAATGCTTAACACCCAGGTGGTTCACTGCCATGTAGAGCTGTTTTGTCCCAATAAGGGGCAACATTGATTTTCTCTTGTCTTTGTAGCTTGCTGCATGGACTTAATGCTTTGAACATACCACTAGTTAGCACAGTACCTTGTATCCGGAACCTCCGAAATGCAATTAAGATTCCCTGAGGACAAGGTCTGCAAGGGGAATATGGATTGTATGAGAAGGTGGAGGATACAAGGTATAGTGCATTCCCACCCATGCATTTAAACACCCTCCCTGTGCACATGCTATTCCTGACTCTCAGGATTACAGATGACAATGTTTGTGTTGTTTTTAGTCCATGACAGCATGATTTTATATGGTTATAGCTACGGCAAGAAGGAATCATGTTTTAGATATATGGTAGCACTTTCAGGCTCTATATATTAATGATCAGTCATCAGTCAAAGCCAGCAATAATCCTTGCATTGCTGGCTGATGCATTGCTACCCACTTAACTTTATACTTGCTGCGTCAAGGGCGCCAACCTGAGTTCTATTTATAGATTTAGCTTTAAAGCGCTGTGAGTAAGTAGAATTACAGGGCAAAGCCACTAGTTAGCACTGTACCTTGTATCCTCCACCTCCTCATACAATCCATATTCTCCTTGCGGACCTCGTCCTCGGGGAATCTTTTAATTATTACATTAAATTAATTAGATCTAACAGATCCCACAGATCTGAGGAGCAAGCACTGAAAATTCTGTCAGTATAAGCAGAATATTGCAATTCTGGCTGCATGAGATAAGTTGGCTGGTCAGCGTTGCAGGTGTATGGTCTGAGCAACCAATCTCAATTGTAACAAGCTGGGCATACAGGCCAGTACATCAGTGTTCATAGAATGAAATAGATTTAGTACAAAAAACTTACACAGTAAAGCAGTGCAAAAACGGTGCCAACTAATCAGCACGTCTGACTCTCTGTTCTACTTTGCTAAAAATGTGTTCTTATCCTCCACCCATCGTCTGTAGCAGTCAGTTGAATGCAAACACATGAGAAACAAACAATTAACTTACACAGCAAAGCAGTGCATTAAGAAACACAGGTGATTAAACCGTGCCAACAAAATTAATTGGCACTTGCCTGTTCTACATTGCTAAGAATGAGTTCTTATCCTCTGGCACCGTCATCTGTAGCAGTCAGTTGAACACAAACACACGAGAAACAAGTGTTCATGCCAATCCAGCAGTGTTCATGCCAGTTACTGCCAATCCAATATCCCATCACTGTATCGGTACCACAAACTACAGAAGAAGCGGGAATATGGAGACCGCATTAAGGAGGTAGAGCAGGCTTCTTTTATCCCCCTTGTATTTACAACTACCAAGGGTATTGGAAAAGAGGCAGTAGTTTTCTATAGATGTCTGGCTGACCTACTGTACCGCCGAAGTTCAACTACATATAATATAGCTGTACTCTGGCCTGGATGAGGTGCACACTGTCTTTTTCACTGCTGTGCTCTGCGAAAGTGTGTATCCGTGGTAGCAGGTCCATCTCACTTCGATCGACTGATGTCTCTCCAGAGATGGGCCGCTTAGATGGGAACAGGGACTACTGAGTCCAACCTGTTTTATTCTCTTCTAACAGTTGTGCAGAACATGCCAACTGGTGTTGGGGGTGGTAGCAAGGGAAGATCATCTAGCCCTGGAAAAAATATTAACAGTGTTCATAGAATGAAATACCTTAGTACAAAGAACTTACACAGCAAAGCAGTGTGTTAAGAAACACAAGCGATTAAACTGTGCCAACTAATCAGCACGTAGCCTGTTCTACTCTGCTAAGAATGAGTTCTTAACCTCCACCTGTCTTCTGGAACAATTAATTGAACTCAAACACACGAGGAACAAACATACTGGCCAGCACAGAAAGTCCAGCAGCAGGTACTAAATAAATTATTAGCATTAATGTGCTGCTATCACAAATAAATGAACACCTTGTATTGTCAGCGAAAAGAACTGGGTACAAAGGAAATTCCATGATGCATGCATTGTACATACTGTGGTTGGTAAAAAGGCACATCTCGAGATGAAGCAATGTCGAACTTTTAAGAACTGTCTGATTGATTGATACACCTTATAGCCTGTTTGTTGGACCTACTTGACACAACTACTATAATGAGGTGGTCTTACTAGAGGCGGTCTTATTATAGGGTGGTCTTATTACAGAGGTGGTCTTTGTTAAGAGGTACCAGTTAATATGAAGATTTGACCAATTTTAGTTTTTCGGTTTCAGTTTTTCAGTTTTCAGTTTCAATTTTCAATTTCCACTGTTTCCAATGTCCCAAGGGAGTGTGTGCTGTTGATTTTCACACATTGCTGGTGGTTTAGTATAAGTATGACTTGAACCAAAGCCATAAGTTACCTGAGATGCCCATTGATCTAAGCTTGAGCGAAAGTTCATTGTGTGGTACGCTATCGAAGGCCTTGCAAAAGTCCAAATAGATTACATCTGTTTGATCGTTGGCTATGATGAATTATAGTTTCAGTAAACTTTATATACACTGCAATTAATATAATTGTTTGTGGAGATGGTTGCAAAACATGCTGGAGGTTTATGTTGATTAATAAGTGTTATAACTGTAAATTCAAAAACATGCAGGCTACCTCTGGATTGTCATGGATATTTACATTTGCTATGTGCAGCATACTACAGTGTAAATTTATATGATCTGGAGAAGTTCCTTTAGTTTTTATGCAGTATATATATATAGTGCACGAAATTCTTATACGATTATACTATTCTACAGTAGAAAGGCAGTCAAGAATTTTATGCTTGTATAGAGCTTGTATAGAGTGGCTTCTGTGTGAATGTACCAAAAGACTATAGATTGTAGGGTAATCTATGTGGCTGATGGCTCTACCAAACTCCTGAGTCAACAATGACTTAAGTGGCTAATTAAGCAATGATGCCACTATAGGGACAGTGCGATCAGTGTATATCTTTCTCTTTCAATAACACTCTATATATACACAGCAACTTATGCCAAGGGAACCATTCTATAGTCAACACACCACCATATAGAGTATGTGGGCAACTATAATGCTTTGGATGTACATTGCCTACATGGGACAGTCACTTCTTAACTACTTCCTATAGTATGCCATTTGCTGGTTCATACACACATTTGTTGTATATGGTATTGAGTTGTTCTGGAAGCTTCTAGCTAGAAACTACATGGCTTGCAAGCAAAAAATTGCTATCACTTTACACTGAGAAAACTGTACTTATTCTATGAATGACCTGTGAGAAGGCTTAAAGCCTGTGAATACAGGGAGTCAGAAACATGTAATTAAAATGTGAACAATGCAGAAAAAAATCCCAGACCTATAGACCCAGCAACATGCAGTCTATAGGCTTGTTTTTCATTTACATGCAAGCAGATCATGCATTGTTGTAGCTTAGCTACCATCACAGAGGTTATCAAGAAACTTCAACACAACTTTGAAAAAGGAAAAAAATATCACAGTAACAGTTACACTGAGCAACATGTTCTTAATCACATGCTAATAACAAGCATTCCTTTTTGAAAGCATCATTAACTGCTGTATATTGGCTTCATGTTGAAGTGTACAGAAATATTTGGCAATAAACTATAGCAATAGTAAAGTAAGTACTTTGGTGCACTTTAAACCTTATGTGCTCATGTTTTAGTTTTCTGTGCTTAAGTGAGCACCCACAATAAGCTTTCTGCATGTTCATCTCATTGCACTTACATGTGGCCTCAGTAACACCTTGTCAATGCCATGAGTTAAAAATAATGTCTTCCTTATATTCTTACGTATGTTATCCACGATCAAAATTCAGATGGTCTATAATGTAAATATACTTGCAAAGCATTCCTGCAACTAGCTGAAACCTACATGCTAGCTACAGATACTTTAAACCTTAATATATTCAGTTTCACTTCTAAAAAGCATACTAATGGCCAACTTCAATTTTCTACTGCACCAGACTCTTACAAGTCCACACCCAAGTCCCTAGCTGGCAAAGTGTATAACGCAATTCAGATGAATTTTGGGCCAAGACCAAGCGTCACCAAATTCACCTGAATTGTCGTTATTAAAATTTTTACCATTGACCTACCATCACAGCCACTTCTTGGCCGCCACCTTGGATTTCACATCTTTTTTCACCATAGCCTTTTTGAGGGCCGCACACTTTTTTTACAGCTTGGCTGTTTTGGATTAGATTAGGGTGACTGTTCTATTAGAGTATCTCGATCTCGCATTTGCTGCACGTAGTTGCCTTTCGAATCATAACTCAGTGATTTGTAATCCGATTCTTCTGTACTACTGCAAGGACTTTCTATGATGATTATTCCAGCTACATACTGATTTTCAGTTCATTGCTCTAAGCGGTTTGCCTGGTAGATACGAAAACTAATAGTTTTTTTATTCATAAAAATCGATCGCGTAATTTTGACACAGGTTGGGTTTCGTGTCATATCTCCATGGTCTTTATCCCGATTCCTTTCAAACCACCACAAGGCACTCCTACGATGGTTGCTCCATCTACATATCAATTTTCAACTGGTTCCTCCAAGGGGTTTACCCTGTAGGCGTGACAGACCTTCGACCATATTTTACGCAAATAATTGGTCATAACTCCGTGAATGTTCATCGGATTCCTACCAAAGTTGGTACGGAGATCCGCCTTAATGAGCCCTTTAAGGGTGCCAAATTTCAGCCCAATCCGAGCACAAATTCGTGTTTTATGGCGAATTTTGCGAAGTGTGCGAAATGAAGAAGGTGAAGAAGAAGAAAATAACGAAGAAATTAAAACGAAATTTTGTTCGCTCGTATCTCGGAAATGGCTGGAGCGATTTTCTTCAAATTTGGTATGTAGACTCCCCTAACTGGGCGGCACGTCTCCAGCAAATTTGGTTCCAATCGGATAAGGGATCACAGAGCTACATAGGTGTGAAAATTGCGTTTTCTTTCTTCCTGTGGCGCGCCGACTTCTTGGGCCGCTGTCTTGATATACTGTATACAAATAAATAAATATAGGGGGAAATCGCTTTTAAAATCATGAAAACGCCAGGTATTTTTGAGTTTTAGGGTTTTATGTTTGGAGTAATTGAATTACTAAAGAAACTTGTTAGGGAGTGGCATATCCACTCTATTTGACGGTTGCATCCATCAATGTCATTACCTTGCTATACCAACAAGGAGGCATATTTGCCAGTTTTCTTTGTGTACATAGTTGCAGTAGGATGGTTTGTTCTTCTGGTACTTTCTAATTGCTTGCACGGTATGGCCTGAAATGAATGATGAAATAGGCTGAGCTACTTTCCACTTAATAATTTTCAATAGAAGATTTTGGTCAAATTTGAGCAAGTCCATTGCTTTCTTTGCTATATAACTATGGTTGTGTATACGTTAGTGTTTAAGGGACAGAAAGCTCTACCATGAGGTTGCGGTTTTTGCCTCAACTACGGTATTTTGTCTCTTAACATATGCTTTACTTCTGCGGTCTCTGTTATACTGCTTGTAGTACTTTTTCCTGAATTGGCTCCAATAGTTCTTTAACTTCAGCTACAGAGAATGGAGTGTGATCAAAGCTCACAGCTCAATCTTTGTCAAGTGCACTCAACAGGCATGGGGCGAAGTACATCTGAAAGTAGTAAAGTAAAGTACAAGTACTCTGACATTTGTTGAAGTACAAGTACAAGTACATGACATTGTTTTAAGAGAAGTACTTAAATAAAGTACAAGTATACTTTTGAAAATATTAAAGTACAAGTACGGATTTTGCTTACAGTGTTCTGTGTTCATGATTACATTTATGTAGTTTTGGTTGTGAAAATCTTCCATCAGTAAGGCAAAATCTTTCAGGAGTAAATACCTTCCTTGCAATGCTAAAGAGTCTCTCAACAGGCACAGAGGAGGACAGTGCTCCTAGAATGTTTGTTTTTGCCAACCTTGAAAGGATATTTCTTTTGGTTGTCTTATTTGCTGGATTTTGGGCCATTGTTACTGTGTCAGTTTCAATGTATCCATCCACTTGCTTAGTGAGTGTACTTCGTTGTTGTTGACTTTCTGTTCAGGACATAATCTTTCTTCATAGCTGCTATAGCTGCCTGCTTCTTATAATTAGCGATTTCCAACCTACCAATTTTTCACACATATTTTTGCTACTTAAATTATACACCTTCAATAAACGTTTCACAAGCTGCCGTTCCAGTAAATAGTAGCCAATGCTTCGTACTTTGTATTGCACTTTACTGGATTAAAATCTATGCGGTATTTATTGAAATACAGCAAATCAAAGTTTGAGAAATAAAAATCCCCATAGGGAGCCCATACAAATAATTGCGTACGTAATTCTAATTGGAAGAATGTGGCACCTGTGATAGCCGAAGTTTCTGAGTGTTTCCGCGTGAATCTGCTGCTGATGAGGACGAAGAAAGTGAATCTGGGCAAACCGTATATGCTGATTTCGATTTTGCCATGTGTTTTTTGATTGGAGGACGATTGATGTTGGATTACGATGGAAATATGGTCCTTTTAAACGGGTAAATCGCCATCTAACACTGCTCAGAATTCAGTATTACAATCACCCTGGGCTTCAAGGCATCCCCCTGCATCGATGCAAGTATAGTTTGAAGGTGAGCAGTTTGTTGTCTTGCGCGGAATTGCAAAATAAGGTTCAAGGTTGAGCATAATTTCACTTTGGAATTTCACTGTGTATATGCAATTTCACTTTGGAATGATTTACCTAACCTAGCTAAAGACTCTAATTCACTTGAAGTATTTAAATCTATAATTAAATTATAATTTACTTATTGTATTGAATTATTATTATTATTATTTTTTTGTGATTTGTCTGTACATTTTTCTTCATTTCTGAAGTTGTACAGTATAGGTAAATAATAAATAATAATAATCTTTTCAAAAGTGGAGACTGGCATGTGATACCAACCTTACATGGCTTCACACGTACCTGTTGTTATATTCTGGTGTATTTACTGCTGTTTTGATCCATTTTATAGCAGCTTCAGTGATTGTAATTTTGATCAGAAACTATTTATAATTTCTCTTTGTAGTATAGTGATGTCATTGTGTTATATAATAATTATCATCCTTAGTGCTTACAATGTGACAAATAAAGCTGAGCAGTGTCCAAACAAATCTATTTTAAAAATAATGTTGCTCTTACAGTGTGTTATCTGATTGTCATGTTTCCGAAGTACGTGTTAATTGTGACTTGTGATGCCAGTACTTGCCGTTTATAAAATATTACTGATTTGTCTAGTTAGTTATCCTTGAAATTGCATTAAGTACCTGTGTATACTTAGTATTACACAATACACACAATTTTATTTGTGAATCACTTGTAATATTCTGAGTGGTCAGTCTACAAAGAAGTGGTCACTTTAGAGAGATTTTACTTAGTTCATATGCTGTTCTTCATAAAATAGTTATGTGGTGAAAATTTCATGTCGTTATTAGTTTCCTATCTAGATTTATGACACTGTGTATATTGTGTTTGGTGCCATGCAATATACATAAAAAGCATTGAAATGCTGTACACAAAAATCATCACACTTTCAACTTCTTTTCCTTATATCTTTTGATAGGAACCACTGATTGAGGTGGGGTTTGTACTAAAATGACCCTGACAAAATGCACAATATTTGTCATACCAATGAATGTATGGAATGTTAATTATTTAATTTAGTTGGAAATCTCTATTATAATGATCAACTAAATCCTTTCAGGCCAAAAGTTTCTAAGATCAACAGTTTCTAAATCATGATCATGACCTATTTTTGATTTCGTTTTTGGATGGAAACAGCCCAAACCGGGCCGTTTCTTCTTGCCAAAACGCCATTACGCTCGAAAAGCCATATAAAATCACGCCGCTCAAAGTTAGGTTTTTTGGTGTGCGCTGCTTGTGGCTAATAGAATCTGTCTTTATTAAACTCAGTATAGGCCAGGAAGCTTAATCTGGGCTGATGACTTTGTTGCAAGGTAGTTTTTTCGCTCCGAGATTATTGTACGTGGGCGGGTTATCCAGATTAAATACTGTAATAGAGCGGTCATGTAAATACTCTACTAATGCAGTCAAGTGTATAACTACAATCCTTGCACTGAATTTGACAGCTATTAAAGGCAGCAGTAATGTAAATTGTAGCTCATATTAGGAGACTCTCAGTCTGTATGCACTTTGCAATTTGATCAGTTTCATGTTTGTACTGAGACGTTGATGGCGTTACTATGCAGAATACAAAATACCATAGTTTTCATTATCAATCAAGAAATCCATGTTAATTTGTACACATGATATTGTAGTCAATAGAGTGAGAAGGTATTGCTGAGGAGATGATGTGTTCCAACAACTTGCAGCAATTATTAATCAATGATATAGGTCTATAGTTCGATGGATCAGTACACGGGCCTTTCTTGCATACTGTATGCCCTCTTCCAGCCTGAAGGGAGTTCACCCTGATGTATAATGCAGTCAAGTATAACAACAATCTTTGCACTGAATTTGACAGCTATTAAAGGCACCAGTAATGTAAATTCTAGCTCATATTAGGAGACTCTCAGTCTGCATGCACATTGCAATTTGATCGGCTTCATGTGTGTAGTGAAATGTTGACGGTGTTACTATGCAGAATGCAAAATTACACTATTCACAACAGTCTTCTTCATAATCCATTAAAAAGTACACAAACTAGATGAATAAAAATTGGAAATTTTAAAATAGGAATAGGGATCGCTGAAAAAAGCCACAAAACAAGAAGGGATCGTTGGGGTGGTAATGTAAACCACAAATCCCTATTTTGACTCTCTGTCGGTGGTAATGTAAACCACAAATCCCTATTTTGACTCACTTCAAAATGACAGAGCATGTAAGTAAAGATTTGTGACAGAGAGTCAAAATAGGGATTTGTGGTTTACATTACCACCCCAGCGACTCCTTCTTGTTTAGTGGCTTTTTCAGCAATCCCTATTCCTATTTTAAAATTTCCAATTTTTTATTCATCTAGTACTAAATATACAGTCAAGTTGGAAGGGAGACGTGGGCATAGTGGGGAAGGATGAATACAGGGTAAATGGAGAAAAGAGGGAACTGGTAGGTACTAGTGGATTGAATGAAGAGATGAATGGATGGTAATCATTGGAATAGTGTGTAGCATTAAAGTCAGAAGTCAGTACGTAAACAGATAGATCTGGTCTGGAAAGTGCTAAAGGTCTACTACTATTAACTGTAGGCAGATGATAAAGGGGCAATTCTAACGGGTAGTGAGCTCGATAACTAGAGTGCCTCAAATCATGTAGTTGTCCATCACACAGAGTTTCAGAAGCAATCCCATCAGCAACAACTAAGGGAGAGTTCACAGTATCTGGGGGCACCGAATTTACCAAATGTGAAATCTTCTACTCTGCAACAGCAGCAATGGTCTCCTCAAGCAACTCAAAATCAGTTGGCCCAATGTTCTCTGTCGTAACATCCCCACAATCGATTTCACCGTTGACGTCTATACAATCACTGCCAGGTTGTAGCCCAGTCTACATTTCGTATGTAGCCTGGCTAGCTGGGCTACATACAAAATGTAGCCCGGGCGGCTCCTTTGATCTGAGGTGTGAAAGTGTTACATTTATATATATTGTCCTACTGCCACATTAGTGATCCTTATGCTGTTTCGATTGCAATGTCCAATACATCAAAATTTGTGTCAATCAGCTACACTGGCTCAGGTCAGAGCAAAGGTATTTGAAGTTTGCAAATCACATCAGTGTTTAAGGGACAGAAACCACTACCATGAGGTTGTGGTTTTAAAATGAAGTTGAGGTACCATGAGGTTGCGGTTTCTAATTCACCATTTTAGAAAAGGGACAGTCTTGGCAGTCCAGAAAGGTAGGCAAACCATACCAGCGTATAGAAAGTTTCTAAAACAAATAGCGTTTGACTACCAATTACCATGCATCATAGTCTCAAGGGATTTTTGTACATGCAGGCTTGTCTGATTCAGTTCCATACATAGACTGCAGTATTACATCACTTTCTGAGCCATTTACTTCATAGAACCTAGTGTTGTCTAAGTAACCTATAATCTGGTTTTCTCAATTCTGAACTAAAAGAGCAATAATAATTAGCACATTTCAGGATGTTCATATACGTTATATGGTATACGTTATGATGCAGTCCATCAAGGAATGATTATGAGGTGCTTCCTACACAACACTAATCTCAAAATAAATTTTTGAAGAACCCAGCTGATGTAATGTTGAATACTGAATAAAGAGCGTAACAGTACAATTTCTTTGATGATTCACAGTGTCACTGATTTTATTATACTTTTGCCTCTTTATGGTTGTTGCTATGGTGCTTGACCCTGTCTAAAATAAACTTGTTCCATTGCAAAGTGTGCATTTATGTCACTAATGTGATCATATGTACATGATATACCGGTACCTTGATCGGATGTCACAATATGTATACAAAATTATATGTAAAATAAAAATGTGTACGCATGCATGTATGTACAAATATGCACATGTATACATATATGGCAGCAATAGTGAGTAGAGTTATTGCTAAATTAATTGCCTTGATTATGCTATCAGGATAGTGAGAGTACACACACATCATTGATGACAGTATAAATTATTACTACGCCAATGTGTGAAGAAGTGGCATTAAATCAGTCGTTGTCTGCTGTTCCTGCATGCACACAGTCATTAATACCAAATCTTAACTGCAGTCCGCACTATATAGCTACACCAAACATTGGCCATATGGTAAGCTTGCGCATGTAGTTAAACCCTCATATACATGATATGATAGCTGGGACAACCTGTACACAATTATTAGCAGTGCACTGTGTCTGTTGTATTTGTCTAATATTCAATTTGTGTGAAACATTGTATTGGCAGTTGTATATGACACTATAAGCCAATAGATCTGGATGGACTTCTCCTAAAAATTAGGGAATCTCCATGATATTGATTGTAAGGGTACTTTTCATCGGTATGAGAAGTTATTTCAAAATATTTGAAATTAGCATGTCACATTCTAAACTACTGTGCTTCATTAATCCTGGAGACATCTAAGTAGCATTGTAGTTTCATTCAATCCTGAGTATTGGTAGTTTACAGGAATTTATTGCTATGCACTCCTACAGAAGACAAAACAGCAGTTAATGATGCTTGTAAAAAATGAATGCTTGCTATTATCATGTGATTAATAGCCAGTAATGACCATATATAGTAAGTGGTATGTAGCGGTGTTGTGTATTGTGAATGTGCACATACATCTCTTCATACTTGATGCGATATTAAATTCAAGATTTAGGTTTTGATGGCTCTTATGGTAATTTCTTTATGGTTGAGAGAACATTTTCACCCAAACTCTTAAAAATAGCTTATATGGGGTTTATATGACACAAAATGTTAGCTTAATTTGGTGTGTGTTGCTGGATCAACAGTTTTCATAGAATTATGTGCATGAGAGTCCTGATCATGACAGCATGCAGTTATACAATAAAATTATTGTTGAGGGTCAGCTGCTCGCACTTTGTACAGGTTGGTACATGATATCTTTAGGCATCACTGCTTGCAAATCAGTTGAAATTAGAGATTAGAGACACTGGCAATTTTAGCTAGCTGAAGAACCAATCTAAAACCTATGGCTTCTACATGTGGTTTTGTGAAGGACTCAGACTGATTAGTATGATTATGAATATAATTAGTTGTCACAGTTTTAGGTTTATGGTTTTTGTTGAATGTTTTAATTATAGGTGTTAGCTGTAATTGATCTGGCAATTTCCAGAAGCTTCTAGAACATATTGTAATTTAATTAGCAACTGTAATCTTATAAATAGCTGCTGCTGTTATCATTTTGGTGGTGTTGTTTTTTGTGATTTTCAAGTCATTAGTATTCCTTAAAGCTTGAGTGTTATCTTACGCGTGGTCTCCGTTACAGGTTTATTCAATGCACTGTCTAAAAAACTACCAAAATTTGATTGAGCCCATACAAACAAGTGCCAGCAGCTACTTTGCAAGAGCAGGTAGGGTGAAAGGGTAATGGCTGAGCTGTTGGTCTTACCCAAGACCCTGGATGGCAGAAAGGGTCTTAATTCAATTGCCTGTTGAACTATATAATGGTTAGTGAAGACCTGTGGTTGGAGAATGTTAGGGTCGTAAACATCTTGTGCAAAATGGAAGATCATTTGCAACTTGTGATAGAACAGTAAATTTATGTACTACTGCATAAAGACACAAGTTTACACTGTAATATAATTATGCTGAATATGGCAGATGTGCATAATAATTTGTGGTAATTATAATCTAGAAATACCCTGAGTCTTTGTAAATTTGCATACCAGTAATTGTAACACTCATTTTAGCTTAAAGTCCCAATGCGCTTTTGCAACCATAATTACTTTCCACAAACAATTTCCATTAACACTATTAATTGCAGTGCATAAAGTTTTTTTTAACAATAATTCATCATAGAAAAGATTATACTGTAATAAGTTAATTAAGGATACATACATACATATTCAAATTGTGCTAGCCATATGGTGCTGTGAACATTGGTGTACAGTATACGTATAGTTAGTCCATTTAATTTGAATGTGATATTTAATTATTAAGGGTCATGAACCATTTTTTACTGTCCTGATGAGCTACATCTGACACAGATATGTTCGTGGCATTATCCAACAGTGTGTAGATCTTCCTGAACTCATCATGACTGAATTCAATACATTGTTTGTTGGATATGTTTTTCTGAAAACAACCAAGTACAATATTCATGTACATTATTATACAAATACCTTCAGAATGCTTGTAATAGTTTGAAGATACATCAATGCCTTTGTAACATCTTGAATAATTCCTGAACGTAGCATTTCTGTAGAATTTCCATGGAATAAAGTATGCTGCAATTCAGTTTTAATAGCCATTGCATGAATGTAATTTGTGCAATTAGCTATAGTGTCAAGCTGTTGGAGCACTGAACTGATGTTATCTCTATTGTACTATCAATTTCAGTTTGTACAACCAATCCCTTTTCCTAAACATACAATTATGACAGACGTGTTACATAGTTCATAATGACTACCTTCAAGCATACAAGATGATTGAAGAGCCTCAGTGATGCACAATAGAATGTTGTTTCACCACCAATACTTGAACAGATGCCACCACCACTATTTTCACAGACGTTTCATTTTATTGAAGCTGGTGCACCGTGCTCACAGCAAATCAACATAGAGAGAAGTATATGCTGAACACGAATTGTAGAGGCATTGCTGCTCTTTGCTAGTATAAAATTGTACTGTTCAGATTGAGATTTCACTTTTTGTTGCACCATTCTCAAATGAAGTTTCTTTCATATACAGTATCATTTCACATTCCAAACTACAGTGTCTCAAAGAGCCTGGTTACATCCTAGCAACACAGCAAAAATTAGAATAGTCATTAACATGTATGACAGTTAATGAGGCATGTTTCCCTCCAACTGTTGGCAGTTATATACCCACTTATTGGTCCATCTGTTAGTTCCCTTGTAGCATGTCTTTAGTAAGACTATAGGCTAATTGGTAATTATAAAATTACATGCTTAGAGCACAACATATATTTTAGTATATGTTGTTAAATTATAGCCTTGTGTGCCTATCTATAACAAGATTTCAGTGGCACTGAAGTGTATATACTTCTCTTGCTACACTACTCTGGAAATGTTAAATTTCTGTGTAATTGCATGAGGGAGCCTTATTTTTGTCCTCTTCATAGCTATCCTGGTATTCTCTAGCTGCATGGAAGCTCATGGAAACTTTTTTGATTTTGTAATTCCTAGTATGTTATACCATAGATTATATATTCCCTACATAGTCTATGGTTATGCATATAAAATTGTCAAAAAGAACCTTAAAGTCAGTAACTGTTGAATGATCACACAAAATATACAAATTGTGATAGTTACAAATAACATTGGAAAGACAGGAAGGTGCATATATATTCTATGATGTAATGAAGAACATGTTGGCATTGCACATTTTCCATTAGTATATTCCCATACATGCAGTACTGAGTGTTAATAAAGTAATCAATATTGTAGCTAACCGGCACATCTCATAATAGTTTACATAGCACTGCGTATAGTCATGAAGCCATGTTGCATGATTCTGCAATAGCCAAATTAAGGTGACAGTTAATTGTAAGCAATCAAGACCCATTTTTTGGTCCATTTGTTAGTTCCCTTGTAATTTGTCTTTAATAGTTAGTGGCTCTAAGGGGGTTTCACCGGTTTCCGGGAACCAGTCAGCTTTTTGAGATCGAAAAAATAATTAAAGTGCTCAATGAACTTTTTACTACTTCAATAGTTTATTAGTAATCAAACTACTTTCTACACCACAAAAGAATTTAATTGCTTCTTCTGCAACTTCAAGTGCATGAAGTGCCTCTAAAATATAGATCGTTCTTGATTCCAGAACTTCTGTAGCTGCATGCTCGATAAAAGGTATTAATCTCTTTGTGTAAGCTTATAATAGGCAGATTCTACGTTTTCACTCTTAATTAACTAAAACTGTATATGTAGTAGGTTCTAATTCCATTACCACTGTATGGACCCCGCCCCTTAGTGTCTAAAGTTGGAACCAGTCAGCTATTCTTCTAAAACTGCCCTTGGTATAGGTTTTTACACTGATAGGTAACTGTAAAAATAACATACTTAGAGTACAGTCTTCAAGTTGTGTTCCCATCCCTTTGCTTTAAAAATAGGGGCAACCGAGTAGCTAGCAAAACTAACACCATGAAGGATTCAAGATTTCAGTGTGCATGCTTCTTTACAGCATTACTTTAAATTTCTGTGCAACTGACTGTACAAGTAAGCCTGCTTATTTTTGTTCTCTTCATACCCTAGTACAATTATTCTTTTTAAAAATGATTTTTAAGTCTGGAAGTTTATGGAAGCTGGTTAGATTTGATTTTGTAGCATATGCCCAAATCTATCTAGTATGTTGCACTTTATAAATCTAAATGAATCTTAAAGTCTGATCATCCCTGATACAAGTGTATTCTATACAGTCTTACTACAAATTACAATATAGGATATATATATATGTGTGTGTGTGTGTGTGTGTGTGTGTGTGTGTGTGTAATCATATTGTAGTCTGAGGAAGATGCATGGTCTATGATGTAATGCAGGCTACATCATGTATTATTGTAAGCATTGCACAATTTCCATTAGCTAGTATATTCTGGTATACTGTATGCAACAGCTGCCACATTTCATAATAGCACTGATAGTTAGGAAGCCATGCATGCATTTCTTTTAACTTACATGACTGTTATAAGCAAACAGTGAATGAGTAAACAGAGGAAGTATAATAACTACGTAACTTGTAACTGTCCCATTGTCTGATGGTAAATGATACATTAACCATGTGGGAAGTCATAATTATAGTGTTTATCTGAAGTATAACTACATGGTTTGAACCTCTGGGGGTTCCTATATAATTATGTTGTGTGGAAATGTGTGCTTACTGTGAAATAAGAACATTTTACCCTGACCACTATCAAGATAACATAACATGATAGTATTACATCATAGCTATACTTAGAATAGAAGAATAAGTAAGACTGCAACACATAGCCACAGCACATGGATGCATGAGAATTTAGCTGCAGAGAGTGGGTGGTGTACACATACGGTGTGGACTGTAGTTAAGACTAATTTTGGTATTGATCACTGTGTGCAGTACCAGCATACAAATACTGATTTAATGCCACTTCTTCACAGTGTGTGTACTCTGATATAATCAAGGCAAAAAATTTAGCAGTAACTATACTCAATATATTATTGCCATATAATTATATGTGCATATCTATCTGTACATACATGCACATATTTTTGTTTTTTAAATTTATTATGGTTTTTACAGCTCAAGTGCTGAAGGTCTGTAGGACACTTGGTCCTACAGTCTGTTTAAAGTTGTTACAGAAAGTGTGCTTGAAAGGTGGAGACATAATTGCTTTATATACAATAATTGTATATACTATTATATTACATCTGATCGAGGTATATATCATGTATATATGATCACATTGGTGACATAAATGTACACCTTGCAGTAGAACAAGTTTATTTTTATACAGGACCATGCACCATAGCAACATTCATGTGCACAAAGAGGCAAAAGTAGGAATTTTATAAACTCACTATTCAGTATTTAACATTACATCAGCTGGGTAATTAAAAAAAATTTTTTTTCAAACAGTGTTGTGTAAGAAGTACTTCAATTATTCCTTGATGGACTTTTACCTGTGTCATTGCATACACTATAATGCTTACCTGTTAAGAAACAACAACATCCTGATGTGTGTTAATTTTTCATTACAAAGTTATGATCATTTTATTAGCTGCAAAATTTGATAATTTTATGCATAATTATCTGCCCACAGGTAATTCACACCTCAATGGCAGGTAAATATATCAATTTTTGCAGGTAATAAAAATGATCATAACTTTGTAATGAAATCACCTATTGACTTCAAATAAAAACCAAGTTGTTTCTATCAGCAAGATCTTTTGTTTGGTACCATGTTTCAACAAGTTAATTACTGCCTCAGGAGATAAAGACAATAATGATCAATTTTCTGTACAAAAATGGCCGTAAAGGTCATCAGAGGTCAACTCAGCGATGGCACAATATCTAAAAATACATGTATTGAGGAGTACTATTTATGTGGAAAGTTTCATTTTTTTATGAAATTGTGCACAATATTGGGGCTATGCCACTATACTACTTATGTAACAACTTTAAATAGGTTGTAGGACCAGGTGTCCTACAGACCTTCAGCACTTGTGCTGTAAAGCCTTAACAAAAAAATATATATAAATTACTATCATAACAAAACAGCAGGACAAGATTGCAACTGAGGCACAAGAAATTGTTGTATTTTTTCAGCCATATTTGTACAGTGTGTCTCTTTAGGGAGGGTAGGGGGGTTCAGGGGCATGTTCTCACAGGAAATTTTGAAGAATTATGCTTTTCTGCATGAAATTAAATTTGGTGCATGATAATTTTTGATTGAAAATACTTATTTGAGTACATGAATGCTGTATTAGGGTAGAGCAGTATTAGAGAGGTCTTTAAACGTAGAGCCCTCCTGTTACTACACCTATATGCATGAAGGACACATGGGCTACTCAGTACCATAGCTATATATATATATATAAAGTTACCATCATGACAAACCAGTAGGACATGATTGCAACTGAGGCACAAGACTATTATTATAGACTTATTGCTTCAGCCACATCTGTGCAGTGTGTCTTTTAAGGGGTAGAGGGTATGGGGGTATGCCCTCACAGGAAATTGTCCTTCTGTGTTGAGTTTGGTGCATGACAATTTTGACTAAATATTATTGGAAATGTATGTGAATGCTTTATTTAAGTACATGAATGCTGTATTAGGGTAGCTGGCTGCTCTATTAGAGATCTTTAAAGCAGAGAACCTTCCTGTTGCATTTCCTCCTCTGTACTTACGTATTCTTATACAGTATATAGAACTTATTATTATTATTATATTAATTATTCTTACTACTTGGTTGTATAACTAGGCCTGGGGCACATACAACCACCAATGGGGCAATCTACAAATGGGGCAAGTACAACAGTGCACGACCAGCACAGAATGTGTAGATGGAAAAGATGCATATACAATAAACTTAAGTGACACATGCAATTACAATTGTGAGGGTCTACTACTATTATGTTTTATTGAATACCCGACCATGGAAGACCACATAATGCATTGTCACCGCCCCTCCTCCATGATTCCCACAAGTTGAGGTGCAAGTGCATGCTCTCATATCTATGGTATTGAATCTCATGCCTGCAAGCAATGAAGCTTATACATCCATTAAACAGTCCTAAATTATAATGTTTAATGAGGATGAATCAGGGTACTGGATTAAGACATGCATGGCTGCTGAAGTTTCCAAGAGCAGACCTCAATGATAAAAGAAGCAGGGCATTTCACTAGAAACTGTTATCTGAGTTCTTTTTTTTATATTTTTAATATGAGCTGGGCCATATGTCCTAAAATGATAACATGATATACAAGATGAAATTGAATTTTGGAGAACAAATGGCTGTGTGAAGCTGATCACTGTGAAAGATGGCAGTACCTTCAATAGGATAATAATCCAATACCAGAAAATAAAGGATATGCCAACAAGAAAAAGTACAATTCCATTGTGCGGTAGCATTGCAGACTGTATAGACACAATAATGTATGTAGGTAAATAAACAACAGCAAGCACGACCACACAGAGAGACATTGCTGCTATAAAATTGTAGTGTTCAGATCGAGATTTCACTTTACATTGCACCATCCTCAAATGGAGTTTCTTTTATATACAGTATCATGTCACATTCCAAACTACAGTGTCTCAAACAACCTGGTTACATCCTAGTAACACGGTGAAAATTAGCCTTGTAGTATGTTTTTTTAGTAAGGCTATATATAGGCTAATAGGGTAATTGTAAAATTACTTGTTTAGAGCACAACATATTTTTTGTTATATATTTAGCCTTGTGTGCCCATCTCTTCACTTTATAAACAGGGGCAAGTGGCGCCATACAGAAAGATTCAAGATTTCAATGGCACTGAAGTGTAAATGGCACTGAAGCGTATGTTTCTTCTTTTCTTCACTACACTACTTGGGAAATTTTAAATTTCTGTGCAACTGCATGCATGAGGGAGCTTCATTTTTGTCCTCTTCATTCTCTAGCTGCATGGAAGTTTAGCACACTTGATTTTGTATTCATACTAGATAACTGCCATCTTAAAGTCATATTGAATGAATGATCATATACACAATACAGATTGGGTTCCATATAGTTCAGTTTACTATATACAAATGACATTATTTAGGATATAGGAGGGAAGAGGAAGACGTGTGCATGTATAGTCTATGATGTAATGAAGAACATGTTGGCATTGCACATTTTCCATTAGTATATTCCCATACATGTAGTACTGAGTGTAAATAAAGTAATCAATTTAGTAGCTAACACATCTCATAACAGTTTACATAGCACTGATAGTCATGAAGCCATATGTGTTTCTTTTAGTTTACATAATTCTGCAAAGTTCCTGCACCAGTGAATGGGTAAACATTATTAAAGTAATAATAATATTTTTAACTATCCCATTGCTTGATGGTAAAAGTTACAATTACACGCATAACTAACTATGTGGGAATTCGAAGTTGTATTGAGTAATTAACCTCTGGAGGTTCCTATTACCCAGTATGTGTTTATTGTATTACATGAAGTTCAGAACTGGAGAAAACCAGATTATAGGTTGCCTAGGCGACTATGAAGCAAATTGGCTCAGAATGTGATGTGAAACTACAGTTTATGTATGGAACTGAATCTGACAAACCTGCATGCATAAACAATTCCCCTAAAATTATGCGTATTGATAATTAACTATGTATATCCAAACACTATTTTTTGAAAACTTTCTATATGCTGATATGGTTTGCATTCTTTTCTTGACCGCCTTTGCATAGTCCTTTTTCTAAAATGGTGATTTGCCGTCTTCAAATATCTTTGTTCTGACTTGAGCCAGTGTAGCCATTCGGCATAAAATTTGATGTAGTGGACAAATGTAATGAACCTATTGCAAACATCAGTAGCACTAAAGCACCTGTCTATATGTAGTCTTGTGCCTCAGCTGCAATAATGTCCTATGCTAGCCATTTATATTGTCCTAACGCCACAAATTATCTCTCCTTATGAGAATAGTATGCTACCACTAAACAAACACTTGTAGATTTTATCTGTTAAACTATTACATTTGAGGTTCATCTGTATCTGTAAATGCTATCCCACTATGGGCCTGTGAGAATGCTATAGCATGTGAATACAGGGAGTCAGATTCATATTCACTTGCAAATGACTTTTATACAACACTAGCATCAATATCTTCCTTAATGTTGCATGCAGGTTAAACACAAATAGACATACACTTTGACCTTGGCATGTTTTGTAGTCATCAATACTCTATATGCTTTTATTTGTCCCATTTCACTTAAAAAGTGGGTCGGGTGAACCTGCAAAACAACTATAATCAACTATATAAGGCCAACTCAGTTGACTTGGCCTAATATAGCTAGTAACAATCAAATTTAGAACATTGTTTCCATGGTTACATAACCATAATTTAAATAAATCTTTTTTTGTGTGTTGCTGCACTAACCTAGAAATTTTATGCTATGAAATATCAAAATATTGTAAAAATCTTCCCAAGCATTATAAGCAGAATATTATAATATGAGTTGTATTTTACTCAAGGTGCATTGTGTAAAATGCTCCCATTATAAGTACATAAAAGCATGAATTGCATAATATCTTCCCTTTAGACTGAATAAAATCTTCCCTTTAGACCTAAAGGCATACCTCTAAAATACACATGACCAGCAGCAGTCAAAGCAGCAGTGGTAGCTACAGTGGTAGTAATGCATGATACTCCAAACCTAGGCATTGGTGGTTCAGCCCCATTTCCACCACCATTTTGTTTACCTTTTGTTTACCTTTTGTTTACCTTTTCTAAGTTTATTTTAAATTGCTATGTTCAGCCAAATATCAACAGTGTTATAAAAACATTTAGTTACTACACCTAATAGGCAACTGCTTATAAGAATAAGCTCATTGTAGAATAACCTTTCAATGGTTTAGAAGAATTCACAATAAAAAGTAGTGACCAACTACATGTAACAAATGCTTGATCAAGACACTCTAATAGTGCACTGACTGAGTCACTATTAGAACATTCAGTAAGTAAGCAAGTCACCTTGTAGAGAGTTCAACTACAATCATGTAGAGAGTTCAACTACAAACAATCATTCTGTAGAGATTTCAACTTTACAAGTCACCATGTAGGGAATTTAGTGACAAACAATTTACCCTAGAGAGAGTTCAGCTATACTAACAACCTGTAGAGAGATCAGCTAGCTAGAAACAAGTCACTCTGTAGGGAGTTCGCCTACATTTCAACTCACCCTATAGTGAATTCAGCTAGAAACAAGTCATCCTGTATAGCTACGGTTCAGTTATGTAACAAGTCACTCAATATTATAGTATTGTACTTGTCTGCCTTAAACATACCTTCTGACTGAGTTAGATACTTGCACATACATTTGTGATTTGGTTTGGGAGGATTCTAAAGTTTTTGAATCCATTGGCTTCTTACCGTCACTGTTTTTGGTTACTGATGGCAATAGCAGTAGAGTTAAACGCCATCAGTGGCATGGAATATCAGTGTTTGTTTTTCCAGACTGTAAGAAACCTGCATATTTCACATTCACAACCTATACATAATCAAAATCAAAATGATGGTTGCATAAAAATACAAATGCACAAAGCTACTCCTGAAAATGCACCAATTCTTCACCTTACTACCTCATGATAATCATTTTATTTAGTACAAATATTAATCAGACACAAAGTTATATACACACAAATAATTCTTACAATTCTTGCAGTAGTAAAGAAAAAATGAGTTAAAAGGAAGCCAGCTTATGGCCAGCTCATGTGCCAATATGTGGATTGCAATTACAAAAAGAAGTGATATATATCTAAACCAAAAACCAAAACAGCCAAGCTGTAAAAAAGGGTGCAGCCCCAAAAAAGGCCAGGGTGAAAAAGGTTGTGAAATCAAAAGTGGTGGCCAAGAAAATGGCTGCATGTACATGTGATGGTAGTTAATGGTTAAAAAAAATTATAATGACAATTCAGGTGAAGTTTGTGAGTTTGTGTCAAATCCTGGAGAAGGCTTGGCCGGAAAACAGATTCCTTCCCTTTGCTTTGCCAAGGGAAGGAATCTTTCTCCGGCCAAGCCTTTGCACACTGTTACTGCGTGGGACCCTTATTTTAGGGCTGATACATGTACACAGTCCAAGCAATACAAAGGTTCTCACATCACAATGACTGGGTTGATTCACGTGGTGACTGGGCCCATAATCCTAGCTTACCACAACCTGTCAGTGCTTAACCCACTAGAGCAACACGACCAATAACTTCGAGGAACAACACGACTTATTATTGATTGAGTACAAAATTCACTGAGCAGCACACGAGCTGGCAAATCTATATTGTAATGCTCCGGAACTTGCATGATAAGTTAATAACCCAGATTACAATAAACAATTACATAATCATTCATTACAACATTTAGGAAGTAGCTGATCAATGTCAATGTTCCCATTATTAATTTTGATGGTGTGAATTCAAAATAGTGCCCATGGCCAGACATAACTATAGTGGGTGCAGTACTGCACCCACTATATAGTTATGTCTGGCCATGGACACGCACAGCAGTGATTGACCAGAAGTCAACATTGACATGATTAATACAATTGTACAAATGTTTAGAAAAAAAAAGCTTAATTTAAACATTTACTTGCATTTTAGTGTGGTCTAATTAAGTCACATGCAGTAGTATTAGTATTATTAATAGACATTACAATATAAAGTTATAGGCTCAAGGCCTTTGAGTTTGTCCATATCCTGTTATAGTCCAATAATTATCAAGTCTATTCTTAAAATTATTAAGATTGTTGGTTATCACTACATAATTTGGGAGGTTGTTCCAAGGGCTAATCACACGGTAAGAAAAATACTTTTGTCTTATTTGCAAATTTGAGAAAGATTTAAACAGTTTATAAAGTTATGTCCTCTGATCGGTATGTCTTTGCTTAGGGTGAAGAAGGAAGTGTAATTAGTGGCCAACAAGCAAGGAAAATAGACCTGGATGTAACAAGAGGTGACCTGTAACCAACGAAGTAATCTTGGTAGTATAATCAGTGTTGAACGTTCTTAGTTCCCAGTGTAATACAGTGACATAAGAAACAATCTCAGGTCCAGAGGTTCAAATTATGTGACTATACTGTACACAAACATGCACTCTATAACTCCCTGTGTGTAAGCATAGCATCTACCATCAAACAATGCGGACAGTTATATACTTCCTTTAATAAATAATGCTTCCCGGTCGAGAACTTGCTTCTGTTTTGCAGAATCATGCTTTAGACAAGTTCAATGGCTTCATGACTGTCAGTACTATCAAGAGTCCATAATAATATTATGGATTCTTGGTACTATGTAATCTGTTATTATATGTGGTATGTAGCTGTTAAATAGTTAATTTGCATACAGTACATACTCAATTGCATTTCATTTTAATGATTGGGGAATGGAATAGTTAACAGACAACATGACTGACTCAGTCTTCATTACATCATAGTCTATGTATATTATAGTAAAATAAACCCATGCGCTTCCACATATCATTGGAAGTATATACATGGATATGCTGGCTATGGGTATGTGTCTTTAAATACAAAATCATGCACCGTACAAAGTATGCATCAATATTTAAAGTGCCATATTACTGCTTTCTGTAGTGTAACTGCATATGCATGTATCCTTGACTTCTTAAATTTATTTGTATGATGATAATTGTAATTACAGTAATTTTTATGGCTTTATTTGTGGAGAGTAATCGCAGATGGCTGTGAAAGCATGTTGGAGCTTATACGTATAATAGTTAGATGTCAAGAACCAGGTTTTAGAAAACATTAAAGCCTTTGGTTGTAGCACTCTCATTGTGCTCAGGCACTACTAAGGGCCTGAGGGTTTTCTAAATCCTATCATGACCCATTGATTCTTGACGTCTAACTTATTTAGACTATACAACTCGTTATTGTACCTTGAGTTGATTGCTACATGTAAACAAGAAATGTAGTGTTGATTAGTACAAACAAGCCCATTATGGCTCACTACTATCCACGCATTGCCAATATTACAGGCACGTATAATTACTGTATTTCATATCAAGTGTGGACATGAACATGGCACTACAGGATTTACAGACCACCCTTTCAGCCAAGTATCAAACTTGTCCTAGTCTAAGTTTCAGGTAATAAACAAAGTGAGTCACAGATACTGGTATGTATAAATTCATAAGATGCAGGCTAGCTCTGGATTGCCACTATTTGGATTACTAATTACATTGTCTGCATATATAACATTGCAAATGTCAGTGGCGGATCTAGACATTTTCAGAGGGGGTTTCAGATTTCACTCAACTTCAGCCTAGCTGTAAGTCGAAGACCAAAAAAAAAAAAAGGTCACAACCTGCTCTTCAACACCATTTCAAAGTAAAAAGTCAAAGTTTCACCAGTAGAAAGTCCTACTATAACACACTACGTATAACTCGTGGTGATTTTATCACCCACATGACGAGTCGTTAATAAATTTGGGGCGCGTGCTATTTTCAGAGAGGCATTGCAACCTGAATGTACCAGTACAAGTCATGACAGAATTATATGGTCTGGGAAACATTTTGCATATATTCTTGAACTTCACTGCAGCTGTTCCATGATGTGGCAGTAGAAAAAAGGTCTTCACTGACCATAGTTCAAGTTACAATTGAACAAAGACCATTTTTGCCAGGATCTAAACACTTCAGTTTGCTCAGTTAATGCCCTTTTGCCTTGCCTGTTCTTTTCCAAGGGAACACTCCTAGCATGAAAGTTGATTCATGAAGAAGCAGTTTAATGCTCATAGTTTTCAGATTGGCACTGCATCTTTACTTAGAATTGCTAGTATCAATATCAAATGCTGTGCAAGTATACGTGATGCCTGCACAGATCTTACCAACATGTCCAAAGTGCTAGCAGCTGGCCCTCAGTAATAATTACATATTATTTTTTTGTATAGCAATTTACAATTTGGATCTTTTGTTATATAGAATATGAGTCTTCACATACTACACTTGTACTTCTGAGATTTGTGAGCAAAATGTATAGTACGCAAACGTGCTTTTATGAGTGTACATGAACAAAACTGTAAAATTTGTTCATCTACAAATGGCAAACTAAGCTAACAGGTGATATAAGATAATAATTTATGCGCTAATCATGGGACATCTTTTCTTTTCTTGGATGGAAGGTTTCCTTGAACCATTCCTAGCCTCATTTTCACCCAAGTCAAAAACTTATAAACTTGTAGAGTGGCTTCCGTGTGCATGTACAGCAACTCATGGTGATGTCACTCTGTGCACCTACCAAACCCACATGCACTACAATCAGACGATTGAGTGGTCTGAGTCCTGAGACTTCCTAATTACCCATTTGCTGGTTCATAAACACACTTGCTGTATATTGTAAAAGCTTCTACCTAGAAACTAAATGGCTACATGACTACAATACCACATTATGTCATAATATAAACACAAAAGCCAGTAAACATGCTCTGCAATGTGGTCCCTTAGACAATTCAACACAGGGAAAACTGGAGTATCTAAAGACTCTGACTATTACAATAAAAACAAAGATATCACCACATGGGTTAACAAGAACCATCACAAGCCACATATTGCATTTTATAGCAGTTTGACCAAGAAGAGATGTGTGTGCATATACTGAATGCACTATACACTAAGTTACACATACTACTTATTTCTTACTACAAGTTCACATCACTGGCTATTAATCACATGTTATTGACAAGCATTCCTCTTTACAAGCATCATTAACTGCTATACCATCTTCCTATAGGGGTCTGCTCTGTAGGAGTGTTTAGAAACATCTGGCAACAATATCCTGTAAACTATACTACCAATACTCAGAACTGAATGAAACTACAATGCAACTTATATGTCTCCAGGATTAATGAAACATAGCAGCTTGGAATGTGATGTTATGCTGCATACAAAATAAAGCTCTACTGCATGAGAACAGTATCACAGAAGAAAGTAACAGTTTAATTTGACCAGACAAACAACAATGTCTCAATTGGCAGTATACAGTGTGCTATTCTCAATGATGATACTTTGTACACATAGTGTACCAGTTCCAGCAAGACAAAATACCAATGAACGATGGGATAGATTTTACTCTATATCACATGCTCTATTTAACCATCTAGGAAGCATTGAGAATGTAAGTGGTCATTTTAAATACACAGTTGTACCTATCATCATGGCATTTTCTTCTTTCAGGGTACTGGAGTTTACAGTGTAGAGATGAATGATACATTCAATAAGAATTACATTAATTCAACACTGCATCAAGTTGACATTGCCTGTAAAAATTTTACCACTATTATGGCCATTAAACATCAACTACAACATTCCATATTCAATGGAATATGCAGTATTGACAGCGTGCTTTCAGGCCTTGTAGTTACTTTGAGTTATCTTCAAACCTTAGCAGATATTATTCAAGAAGTCAAGGTAGATAGGGAAATTACATTAACTAAACTTAGCAACATGTCTTGTCATCATTCTAGAAAACTGTATACAATGAACAATGCATCAAGTTTGGCCATGATGAATACAGGATGATCTATTACACACTTTTTGATGATGCTGCCAACACTTCCATACTAGAAATAGCTCGTAACAGCAGTAAGGCATGGGCGCAAGTGCTAAGGACCCCATTAACCTAAGGCAATACTTGGAGTAACATGATAACAATACTGTATATCCTGTAGCTATTTAATAGCTTTAATTGTTTTATGTCATCACATAGTTCTTTTAAGCAATAATCATTTCACTAAGAAGAAAATTATAACTTCATAAAAAAAAAGAAACACTAGTGGGGTGAAATAGTAATTACGTATCCTTAGAAATAAACAGCTTCCTTTAGGTGCTAAAAAACTCCATAGAAGATAAAAATCCTCGCAAATAGGTGACTATGCATGTAAAATTATAATTATGCTTGATAGACTGGACCTTATCCCCGTTTACATCACAATATAAAAGTGTTAGCGATAGCTAGTGTGGGGCTTTGTACAGAGAGATATTGGGAGAGGTTTAATTTTGCTATGATAAAGTTTATCACAGCAAGGATGAATACATACTTACTACTTATAAGCACACTATTAAGTATCCATATCAGAAGTTAGGTCTGGTTTCACCATATGAGCCTATTTCACATTGCCACAACATATTTACTAGTATTAGCTCTTACATTCATTATCCATTTGTTCCATGTTGCGAAAACTGCAAACATAAGCACTAATATGAAACATCTACGACATGTGATGTCATTTTGACATAACAGCCATGATAGCATGGGGACTTCATCATGTAGTAACAAAAATGAACTTCTATGGACTTTATCCACAATGATGTCATGAGCACAATATGGCCACACTATTTGGGGACTAATGTGCAAGAGGCCTATGGAGAAATTGTTTTGACCAATCATATTTCAGCCAGGGAAGGAGATATTGAGCATTAAGCAACAAGTACAGTTACAAGACTATACAATAAACAGTTTACATCACATACTGGATAATGTTCGAAATGATACTCATTTGCACTTCATACCCATACCTGTTGGATACTGGTCGATATCTTCTTCATGAGTGAAATATCATCAATCAAAACAATTTCTCCACAGGTAGCTGTATATTACTACCTCAAAGAACATGGCAGTCTTGTGTTGTGGATAAAATTCACTAAATTAAAAAGATTTTATGATATACTTTCTGTCTGCATGTGATATGTACTTTTACTGTCAGGTGGTACCTCAAGGATAATAGAAACTGTGTCCTGTATAGAGGTAAATTATACAGTAGAATTTTTAAATCTAGAAGCTCCTTGTATACAAATAAAATCTACTTCAGCAATAATGATAACATTTTATATCCATTGTGATATATTACAATCACAGGACTCTAACTTATTAATGCAAGAAACAACATGATATAAGTCTGCGAGTGTAACAGCATTTACTATCAGGTACATCTTAATGTAGCTACACAGTTAATGTATTAAAATACTATACTTTGTATAAACTACTCAAACCCACAATCAGTTTCTACAACC
This sequence comes from Dysidea avara, assembly GCF_963678975.1. Taxonomy (NCBI): domain Eukaryota; kingdom Metazoa; phylum Porifera; class Demospongiae; order Dictyoceratida; family Dysideidae; genus Dysidea; species Dysidea avara. Next base: position 13,524,517 of record NC_089274.1, read on the forward strand.
ACATATATAGTACATGATGCAACATTTGTCCAGCTGATTGAGATACTCTAATAGATTTTTTGGAGAGACCTCTATACTGCTTTAGTAGATGGGAGTCTTGAATTAATGTAAATGCTAATCAACTAGTATAGGTGGTTCCACACAATTGTGATCTACATACATGTAATAGTTATACCATTGCCATAAGGGATTTGCCTGATATCAAGTACAAGGAAAAATTAGAAGTATTTATGTTCGATTACGGATCAAAGAAATAAAGGTCACCTATACCTGAAGATATACCAGTGGACTTCAAGCCTGCCCAGGTCCACTCACGGATTTTTTCTTCTTTCTCCAACTCAAAACATACTTAATGAAGTTAATGTGTTTGTTTATTTGTTAACGAAGAGTAGGCTGTAGGACCAGGTGTCCTACAGACCTTCAGCACTTGGCAAATGTGCTATAAAGCCTTAAGACTTTATATCCCTACTTCAGTCTATATCCATAACTGAATTAGAGATTAAATGTCCACTAGTACATCTTCAGGTGTAGGCGACTTCACATGTTTCACCATTTTTTATTTCTGTAATCAAACTTTAAATTCCAAAGTTTCCTTGTACTTGTTTGTTTACTGTTTTGTAACATTATAATGACTGGTGAACCTGCACACATTAAAAGAAAAGACACAATTAAAACTTCAATATTAGTGCTATATACTATAAAGGTATTCTTCAGTGCTAGAAGAATGGTATGTCTTATAATATGTTGTAGCTATGTTGTAGAGTGTAGAAAATACCCGTCATGTAGCAGAAATTTATTGTTGCTGACCAGCCTGGAATATGTTCACATTGTATCCCAACCCATGCCATTTTGTTGTAGTGTGCTGGGCCAGGTTTGGCATGACTCAATTGATTGATTGATTGATTGATTGATTGATTGAATACTATAAGTGTTTTTGTTGCCAGGTGGCAGAATGTGTCCTTATAAAGAGATAAATTACATACTAGCACAGAATGGATAATATAACATGAGGACGTGGTTAAGAAAATATAAGCTAAAAAATCTCATTGCACTGATGTATAACAAGCTTTAAAAGAGTTCAGGAAAGTGGTAAGCAACCTAGCTATACTGTAAAAATACAGAACTTCTTATTAAATTTAATTAATGCGTGAGCAGCCGATAAATGTAAAGCTTGTTATATATAACAGTAAATGAGAATGATATGTAGCTGGGACTTAGCTATGAAAATTTATTAGCAGTCCATGCATTTAATTGCACTTTTAGAAAAAATAATGCATGATGTATCGTATCGTATCGTATCGGTGACTGCATGGACAGCTGTTAGATACATGCAGGAACAGTCTTTCAGGCATATCATGCATCACTAACATTGAACCAGTAAAAACACTGCATGCGCTAGTGCACTACAGCACTCAGGTGTGGTCTTGAGCCAGAGTAGCAGCCTATACATATAATTGCACTTTTAGAAAAAAGTAACATATCATTTTATTTATTTTTATTTATTAAGGCTTTACAGCACAAGTGCTGAAGGTCTGAAGGACACCTGGTCCTACACCCTGTAGGTACTTGGGTACTGATGAAAGCCGGAATGGAACGGAACCAATAGGGGGCGTGCGCCAAGTTTTAAAAGGAATCTGTTTTAAACAGATTGTGTACTGTTTCCACAATAACTAGAATTGTGCTAGAATTAGTTCGCTTCTGCTATAGACATGCTAGAAAACATTTGCTCGACGGCTCTATTTAGTGCCCACTGTAAGAATGCGTTGTACAATTGTCTAAGCTGAACGACGATCGTTTAGCTAAGCTGTTAACCTATTTTTTGTAAGCACTGTTAATATAACATACTGCAGTTTGCTAACTCTCGTAAATCGCTGCCAATAATAGTCGCTTCAGAAAACCAGCGACACTTGTACAAAAAGGCTTAAATACCGCTACAACATGAAAATACTACAGTAGTTTACTTTTTGGAATGGTAAGGAAGTACTTCTACATCAGGATTAAACTAAACTGGATGGATTTTATTTACACACACTTTGCCACGTGATGGGCATTTAATAGAACTTTCTAGCGAATGATTACTAGCATGCCTATAAACAGAAACAAACCAATTCTAGCATAATTCTAGTTATTGTGTGACAGTTGGAAACAGTGCACAATCTGTTTTAAACAATTTTGATATTGGCGCGCGCCCCGATTGATCCCATTCCGTTCCATTCCGGCTTTCATCAGTACCCACAGCCTGTTTAGAGTTGTTACATAAAGTGTGTTTGAAATCATGTATCGTATCATATCGGTGACTGCACATGCAGCTGTTCGGTACAGCATGATACACTCCTTCAGACGTATTGCACATCACTAAATTTTTAATGGTTTAGTACCAGCTATTACTTCACTGCACTGTTAGCTATATAACAAGCTTACAGAATCTAGGGAACTGGTAGACAACCAAACTACACTGTTTAAATTGCACAAAACCAGACCTTCATATTTTTGTGATTGAGCAACCAAAATATCAGCATCGATAATATCAGTATCATGATACAGCCAGAGTATTGCGATATTCCAATATATTGATGTGTACCAAACATCACTATTTGTGACTGGATCTGGGAAAACCAGTCTTATCACCCATGTAAGCAGATTCAACTTTTCACCAAGAACACAAAGCTACATGAATAAACTATCAAATTTCACAATCAGAATCAGCTAGACTTGAGTGGTCTTCTTTTACTGGCTGCTTTTCCCAAGCCCAGTGGCAATCTGTACATGTGGTGTGGGGTCTTAATGGAACTATGGTAAGTCTGGGGATGGCTGTATGTGGCTATACAGCTCTGTGGTGTTGACTAAAGAGCTGTGTTGTGAATTTCCTTCTATTTAAGCCAGTTTTGATACCTGAATGGCCCATAACTTGGCCTAATTCATCCCTACGTGTTCCTCTTCAAGTTTTTGAACAGCCTCTTTCCCTCCTTCTGGCCCCCTCCTCCCACCCCATTTGGAGCTCGCCTGATACAGTCAACCTCAGTTTAAAGACTATCTAAAATGGCAGGAAACTTAGCAGCTGGCTACTTGTACACTGGATGCTCTGGAAGGTAAGGAACTGGTGTAAAACATGTGAAAAATTTGGTACACATAGCTTCAACAGCTACAACACACTAAACACTTTAAACTGGCATTTCTCAATACTTGATAAGCCTGGTTTTCCCTATATAGTTCATCAACGCATAAATCACAAACTGTCATCTTTAATGTGTCCCCAGTTATGTACTCTTGCCACCCTGATTGAAATGGGGAAGCACAAATTGAAATTCTTTCTGGTTGCTGAAGTGCATTGCTTACAATTTATACGACATTTCACTCTATATTTCACACTTTCACTTCTGCTTGCTTTCATAAACAAAGTCTGCCTTGTAGGCTTTGTCTCACTCATTGTATACACATTAATACTAACAGAGTTTTGTGAGAGGAGTTGCATTTTTGTGAAATTATCAAAAAAGAGACATTTTTTACTAAAAATCAACAAATTCTGCATTTTGTTCTAATGGATGTCTTGAGGTTTTACAAGATGCCCAGGGTATATAACAAATTTTAAAAGATTTGATATAATATTAAGAGACAAAGACCAGACACATACGAAGAAATTGAAATGCAAGAAAAGCAATTACAGTAGTATCTAAGTTTCCTTAGTAACCAACATGTCAGAAAGTGGAGTTAGCTGTAGTATATTGATGGTGAAATTCCAGAGTGACATGCTTTGTAGTTATGGTGCAAAATGTAAAAATCACATTTTACAAAGTACATGCTTCAGTGCACTATATGAATCCAGAGTAGCAATCAAGAAGAAAGTAAGCAAACAATACAATTTTCATGACCTGTAGAGTATGTTGTGAATTATAGAAAGTTAATTTGTAGTGACAGTCATCACACAATTTGTGACCCAGAATTTGCTGGAAAGGAGAACAATTAGCTATTTGAGCAATAAATAGCTGATTTGCATAGCTATGTATCTAATTTTTATTTACAAGCATAGCTTGAGGCTTTGTCAAAAATTCGTGATTGAAAGCATCGATGTTGAGCCACTGAAAAATCGAGCCAAGGATTTTTTGGACTTACAGTGGTAAATAATTGTGACCTGGTCTGACAAATCAGTCTTATATAGCCTTTCCAATTAACATTAAAAAATGGCACACATAAAATGCTTTAGTCTTTGGGAGATAATGGCAGTCTTTAAATCCACTAAAGACTTGCTAGCGAGTTCTTTAAATAGTTAAAATCCTGCTAGCAGAAAGACCTCAGGCATTGCAAATCTCATTTTCGATCATCTCCCAAATAGGAGTATATAGTACACAAGTTATATTCATTTGCATAACTTTGTCTGGTATAGCTGGATGAATGAAGGGCATACATTTTCTAAGAGACTATAATTGGATATCTACTGAGAAAATTTTAAAATTAGGTTTGAATTTGGGAGCATTTTCATAGCTATTTTAGCTAACAAATGTATGCTTTGCAAAGCATTTGGTTAGATAAGCCTATTTGATGGTAATATAAAGTGTACTGAACATAAGGTAGCATTGCAATAATTTACAAAAATTGTCAGTTAATAACATTAGAACTGTGACTGTGTAGTGACTGCTCTATTAGAATATCTTGATCTTCAGCACTGAAATCCAAACTTATATCTCATTTTCTTCACAGTGTACAGTTTATAGTTGTAAAGTACATTTATAACTGTTATTTTCTTTTTGCCTGTTGGCTTCTGTACTTCTGAATACAGTGTGAATGCATGATTCCTGTTTTTGTTGCCAATATATGTGACTGAATTTTGAAAAATCACTCATATGGGTGCGCATGAAATAATTAGAATTTTCAAGTTTAGTGGGTTGCTAATAAGAGCAGGGCACAATTTTGAAAATATTTCAAGAATTTTCTAGTATTTTAAGGTATTGAGAATTGCTTAAAACCATCAACAAGTAGATTTGTACTATATAGTTTGTGATTTGATCATTTAATATTTTAGGTGTCAAATGCACCCACATGGGTGATTTTCCAAAATCCGGTCACATATATAGTCCTGTCAAAGGGGGCAAGAAAGAGGCCAATGAGGGCAAAGCCCTTGTTGGCCTCCCCTCAGATCCGCCTATGAATGTAACAGTGTTTAATATGAGGTGCAGCTACACAGTTACTGTATTAAAATGCCCTACTTTCTACAAAAATACTCAAACCCACAATCAGTTTCTACAACCACATCTATATACCGGGGTTTTCAAGTCCGTTGTCCTATGTATTTTGGCGCATGTGCTTAGCAGTGCGAAAGAAATGGCAGATTCAAGTGAGATCAGGTAACTGTGTGTGCCCTATTATGATGGATGATTGTAAATGTGGTAAAACCATTACTCACTGTGTTGTTGTGACTCCTTTATCACCAGTGAATGGCCCTTCGGTTAGTAGGTTTTTAGCGCATGCACAATTATAATAGGACAACGGACTTAAAAACCCTGGTAATAAGTGATGCAACATTGATGATCAGATCGAGATACTCTGATACAATAGGATTTTTTTGGAGAGGCTCCTGTACTACTTTAGTAGACCATGGGAGTCTTGAAACAACAAATAATTATACTGTACCTCCTATCTCCAGTTGAGGGAGCATGTGACCAAGATGCTAATAAAGCATGAGGCGAAGCCAAGTGCTTTATTAGCATCGAGGCCAAGCGCTGAATGCTTTATTTTTCATATAGCATGAGCAAGGCAATGCTTTAAATGATTTATGGAACTTCCTAGTCATGTAGCTTTCACCATACACTAGGACTTGCAATTAACACTTGCTGTACAAATTATTAGCAGAGTTTAACAAAGTAACTCATGCGTAGTTCACCATAGTTTGGCATGGTAGACGTTCATCATGTATTTTGGCAGGTTTTGTTCACATCGCACAATCGATTCTATTGTGACACATGGTGAAGTATTTCTGTGATATCTCCAGGACTTGTCCTTTTACATTAACAAACATAACAGCAACATTACCTTCTCCCACCCATCATTGAAGCATTTAGGTTTGTCTATAAAAGCAATCCAGTGGTAGAACTCGTATTGGCTGGGGTGATTGACCGCTCAGCGCGGTGAGCTATCAGCCTCCACCAGCTTGGGTGATTGGTATAAGTGCCACGGCTATTAGCCTGCACTAGAGCATGTGGGCAACTGTGCTTTATTTCCCACAAAGAGTGCTTTATTGCACTGCAAAGTGTGCTTTATTGTACGATTAAAGCACTCTTTGTGGACAATAAAGCATTGTTCACCAGCGTAAAGTGTACTTTATGAAATTTAAAGTACACTTTCCCTATGATCTTGCCCACGCAAAGTTCTATAAATTTTACTTAAGAGTCATTGTTATTGTATAGATTTTCAAAAATTAAATTAGTTATAGTTATTAATTGTTAACAATAAATCAACCCATAAAGTTATTGTTGTGCACTATTGTTATTTGTTACTGTTATTGTTTTTGTATATAGCCATGGCATGCATGCAAGAATTAGTTTGTAAAATGAAATCTAGCATCAGTGTGGAGGTTAAAATGAGGGAGATGTGCATGCTTATATGTAAGAATGACATCCTTTTCTATTAGATTTTTTCTGTGCTAAGTGCAAGATTCTACAAAATTGGCAATTTGGTTACCATTTATATAGGAGGTAGCTATTTTAAATGTTTTATATTGATTTTAATGACGAGAGAAGCTGTTTTTGTCATGAAGTGGAATACACAGTGGAAAACTGGATATGAGACAACTACCAAATGCATGTGTGTGTCTCACACGTAATGTGTGTGTCTCACACGTAATGTGTGTGTCTCAAACGTAATGTGTGAGAGCTGTATGTCCGTGTATATACTTTTGAGATTTAAAGTATTATGTTGTGTAGAAATGTAGCACAAGGATCTATTGAAGGCAAGAACATTATGCTAGGCAGGTGTCTAATTGTTGAGAAAAATGATCCAGTGTATTGTGCCTGACAAATCAAAGCATGTATGGTGCAATCTCTTGCAACCTACTATTACTTTAGATAGGATATATTCTAAAGAAACAGGTTCTTCTATCTCTCTATAGGGACATATCCACCATGGACAATTGTTTGTAGCTGTTTGATACGTAAATGCGAGGACTGCTAGTGGCGAATTGGTGACTGCCACATGTTGTCGTTTCTGAACGCTGATTCTTCATAACGTTTTGTTTTCCTTTAAAATCATACCATTGGGAAGTACAAACACAACCTCTGGGGGTTCCCATATAATTATGTTGTGTGGCAATGTGCGCTTACTGTGACTGAATAAGAACAGCTTACACTGATTACTATCAAGATAACATAACATGATAGCATTATATCATAGCTGTAGAATAGGAGAATATGACTGCAACACATAGCTACAATACATGGATGCATGGAGAGTTATAAAAGCCAGAATGGAACGAAACCAATCAGGGCACATCACACCAAGTAGAAATCGTTTTTTAGCAGATTGTGCACCGTTTCCAATTGTCACACAGTATAATTGCAGGGGCGGATCCAGGGTGGGGGGCTTTGGGGGCTGAAGCCCCCCCCCCCCCCCCTTCATATTTAGGCTTTAGGTGATCAATATGCTGAGTATTATAATAAAATTTTGTCTTAGCATAATTGTATGATCACTAATAATACAAATACTCATAAACCACCTTATAAACATCTTTCCAAGGTATTGTCAGTGGATTTATGCTAAAGTTTATGCAACAAGGACCCGGATCAGCATTGGAGGTGTACAAGATCGAGATACTCTAATAAAGCAGTCAGCTAACTACTCTAATAGAACATTCACTGGAAACATGTAGTTGGTTCTGTTAAGGAATTTTTCCAAATCTGCCTGCACCTATACATATATGCAATGAAGTGCATTGGTTTGTTTAAAGGGCTTCATTCATCCACTTGTGTAGTTAATATATATGGCAATACTTAATTCAGGTACACAATTTTCATTGAAAATGCTCAGATTCAATCTTGTATTGTTCAAATTTCAAAATTTTCCACGTTCAACATTATATTATTCTAACATGCACCTATTTGGTGTTATGCAATTGTGAGAGGGGTGCATCATGTACTTGGTTGTCTGTACCTACCCAAACATTTTGATTAGCAAAATGCTTTAGAAAGCCATACCTATAATCTAAAGGCAGTATATGAAATATCTACAGGCAGAAAATATTATGAATTTTATGTGGAAATGTTTCCAAATTGCAGTATTTTAGCATCTATTTTTCAAAAATTTCCTGGGGGGCATGCCCCCAGACCCCCCTAGTTCCAGCATGCTTCGCATGCTGGGAAGTGTACTTTGCACACCTCTACCCAACAGATTAGTACCTTGAGTTAGCCCCCCCCCTTTTATAAATCCTAGATCTGCCCCTGAATTGTGCTAGAGTTAGTTTGCTTCTATTTAGGCATGCAGCTAGAAATCATGCAATGATTTACAAGGACTGCTAGATGTCCTCTTTTCTCCTGCTTAGTTAATTGTTTTATTATATTTATCTATTATAAAAAATTTACAAGAGTTAACTACAGGGTATGTTAGTGGGCTGTGAATTGCATGTTTACAAAATAATTTAGCAGATTAAATTATCGTTTTCAGTATAGGTGATTGTAAAACACATTCTTGTAGTGAGCACTAAATAGAAATTTTAGCAATTTCTAGTATGCCTATAAGTAGAAGAAAACTAAGTCTAGCACAATTAAATAGTTACTGTGTGACAGTTGAAAACGGTGAACAATCTACTATAAAAGAAATTTTCTGCTTGGCGTGCACCCGATTGGTTCCGTTCTGGATTGTAAAACTACATTCATCATTGCAACTCATGTATGAAGTTCTAGTTACCAACTAGCTATACCATCTGCTATGCACCCAACTACAGCTTGCACCCAAATTCCTCAAAGGAGAAGGAATAAATCCTGGGAAAAATACATACATATTAATAATTATTGATAGTGAAGCAGAAGTGATTTCAGCAGTTTGAAATCATATCCAAGTTAGCTATTCTTCAAGAAATCAAAGTATAGACATGGCAATGTTGGCAAATAGTTACATATTGATCACACTTAGCAACATGTCTTGTCATTATTCTAGATGATGAGCAGTACATTGAGTTTGGTCATAATGAACACAGCTTCTGTGCATACACCCTGACAAGGCAGCAGCAGCCACCTCAGCAGCAGAGGATATAAAAGCAGGCTGAGTTGTGCACCTGACAAAGAGGTCCAAGTACGCGGATGACCCAATGGGAAATCAGGGTGATAAATGTCCCCAAGATGAGACTGGTCAGAAGAGGTGATACAATGACTGCATGCCGTCCTCCGTAACCTGCCAGTGAATAGTGCATTCATTTAGGACTGAGTATCGATATCATGCATATATATGTCTCAATCATTTGATATGGTACAAAGTATTCATGCATGGTGGCCAGACTCAACTTTGTCAAAAGTCACGTGGTCCCATATAAATACACTCGCAAAGCATTCCTGCAGTTTCCATGTACACTTGCAGGTGATTAACCCAAGTGGAATATATTAGTTGTAACATGGGCACTTGTGATTTGCCTGAAATATACACACTCGCACTCGTGTGTATATTTCAGGCAAATCACTCGTGCCCATGTTACAACTACTACATATACTTATATAGTGGATGCCAAGGGTGGATGCATGCAGTGCTTGACTATAGAGCTAGAGATGCATGTAGTGCTTGACTATAGAAGTCAACAATGCAAGACATCATTTACAATTACAAGTATATAAAGTAACACATTCTTGGCACTATATAGCTGGTATGGTATAGCAATATATGCTGGTAAGAAAATGGCAATATGAGGTGACTTGCATGTATGTATAGCCAAGTATAGTACTGCTGAATTAATTACCTTGTATGCACACTTCAAAAGTGAAGTTTTTTGCTATACTGAATATGCATGCACACATCACTGCATGACTGCATGCATGTATAGCTACATTGTATTTACTGCATATGTATATAGACTGTATGTGTGAAGAAAATATCAATGAGTGATCTTGCATGTGCTGGTCTGGCACACAGTGCAACCACCAACATTGTCTTGTAGCTATGGAAACAGAACTTAAGAGAAATTATGTATGGTAACTTTTGAACTTCCATTACCAAACTCATGTGCTCCACATACAGTCCATGCTGAAGATTTGATGTCATGCATTCAGCCCTCATTCTCCTTTTCTATACAATTATAATGTAGTTTAATGTGTACAGATATTATTACTATTATTCAGGCAGGCAGTATAATATCACTGTAATGGCTGTTCTTATTTCATACATCACTTCCTGTGTATAATCATAATGTCATCTATATATGATCAAACAATGGGGCAGTTACAAGTTATAGTTAAAAATTACTGTTATACCCAGTTCCTGCAAGCTCACAAACTTGCTGGTGTTTTGCAGAATCAAGTTCAAAGGCTTCAAGTCTACCAGTACAATCTGTTATTATATGTGGTATGTAGCTGTTAAATTGATCACATACAGTAGTGATTGAATTTCATTTGAATGGTTGATGAAACTGTCTGAAGTAGTGTCGGGAGGTATTTAGGTATTAGTAAATAGTTATTAGTTAATATACGTATTTTTCAGGTACCAATGTGTCTTTTTAATACTGAATACCGAATTTAATGTAGTAATTAAATTTTTGGTGGTTTAGTGGTACATGGCCATACATGAAGTTAAGCCCCATACAACATTACAACCATTTTTATGCTGCAGACAAGAGCAGACTTATTTGCCTATTTGTGTTGGTCATGAAGTATTCACAATAGTTTTTAACTTTTGGGGATACTTCTAACTTCAAACCTTACTTTGTTGTACATTCGTCATTTCATTTGTTCCATTAACAGATAACTTTTACTACTAGTACAATGTCAGTATAAGTGTGAATAATTATAGCTAACCCATGCTTTTAAGTAAACTATAAAAATATCAAGGTATTTTTCCTAATACTGTAAACTGTCCTTCAAAAATACATTACCACCCATCCCTATAGTCTGAAGCCTGAATAACTATACTAAACAGTCTTATTAACATTAAACACACACACTGTAAATCATAATAGTGAAACAAAAATAATATATCACTGGAAATATACAGATACACCGGCTATGGGTATATGCATCTTTAAAGCTAATACAAAATCAAACCTACTATAGTGTAGCAGTTTCTACAAACTTCTGAGAACACCAGAGTATGAAAAGAAATCTATGCAAACTTCTTATGCAGTTAGTCAGTCACACACAAGCAAACTAACTGTACACTAACCCCCTATATGTATACCACATGCTCAGAACATGCAGTTCTACAGTAATGAGCCTAATTATAAACACAATATTAAATGATGGAAGACAGACTATATGGGAACTAACAAGTGGACCAATAGGTGGGTTTTGGTTGTAACTATATGCACAATCAGTAGAAACCAAACTGAATACACATGCAATGGCAGCTATAAAAATGTGAATGAGGTTAGAAAATGCATGATTATAAACATTGTTCACAAAGATGTCAATTTGTTATCATTTTAATTTAAACACTTCATTAACTGTCTGTATACTATAGAATGTAGAAGTAATAACATCCTGGAAAGTGCAGAACTATTCTAATTTTCAGAACTGGCTACCATGTTGCTAGGATGTAACCAGGTTCTTTGAGGCACTGTAGTTTAGAATGTGACATGATACTGTATATAAAAGAAACTCCATTTGAGAATGGTGCAATGAATAGTCAAATCTTGATTTGAACAGTACAAATATTAGTAAAGAACAATGTCTCTACAATTCGTGTCCAGTATACTTCTCTTTATGACAATTTGCTGTGTACATGGCACACCAGTAAAACGAAGCATCTGTCCAAGCAGTGGTAATGAAACAACATTCTATTGTGTATCACTGAGGTTATCCAACCATCTTGAATACTTGAAGGTATAGTCATTACGAACTCTGTAACATGTGTGTCAAAATGTATTCTATGTTTAGGAATTGGCTGTACAAACGGAAATTGATAGTACATTCAATAGAGATAAGATCAGTTTGGTGCTCCAGCAACTTGATTTTATTTGCAGATTTTATACAGATGCAATGGCTATTAAAACTGAATTACAGCATTCTCTATTCACTGAAAATTATGCCTCTGATGGCGAAGAGGGACTGAATACAGAAGCTGTCAAAAACGTTACAAAGGCATTGATCTATCTTCAAACTGCAACAAGTATTCTTCAAGATGTGAAGGTATTTGTATAGCAATGTACATGTGTAGCTGTGTTAATACTTTACTTGGCTACTTTCCAGAAAAACATATCCAATGAACGATGTATTGAATTCAGTCATGATGAGTACAGGAAGATCTACACACTGTTGGATGATGACATGAACAAATCTGTGTTAGAGGTAGCTCATCAGTACAGTTTAAAATGGATCAAAACACGAGATTACCCTGAGGATATACTGTCACATTTAAGTTGAATATAGACTATATCACTGTACATTTATCAGTATCTATAGAGTACCATATATGACTATAGCTTTCTGTGGTGTACACAATATCATAAAATTTTTAATCATGATGATATATAATTACAGTTACACATTGAAATTGTGGCAATTATTAGTAAATTAATGGTTATGATAGCATGTTTGAGCTTTATGTTAATGAAAAAATGATTGAGTGATTGAGAGTTACAATTAATGGTATATGTAAATTCATAAGACATAGGCTAACACTAGGTTACTATGTATATGTTACCATGTATTGGACTGCCATTTACACTAAATATTATGTCTGCACATACATTATAATGCAAAGGCACTGACAGGTGTGTCTATTATGATCTGGGTAACATATTGTGTAGCCTTCAGTGATCTTATACTGCAGTTGCACCATCATAAATTGCTCAAAGACCCGTTCTACCAACTCAGTTAATTCCCTTTTGCCCTACCTGTTCTCTTCTAATGGAAAACTTCTGGCAGTGGTTTGCTGTTAAGAAAAACATTCAAAATTTATAGTCATAAAAGAAGCATGAAAAATGGTGATTATTCAAAAACAGATTCTCTTAGAACTAAACAGAACTTTTCTCGTGTGGCTAAAATACTGTATAATACGTTGTGTTATAGTCAACCCCACAATAGGGTTGAAACAGATATATCCATACTATCCAGATAGTGATTCAAAGCCATCAGAATAGCTTCTAATAATTTAAAGCATTTTTATGTTAAATCTTCCTTGATATGTACATAGCTTCAAATTTTATCATTACCATACTTAAAATTTTCATACAGGCTATATATGAATGTGATGTTTACTTCTATTCTAAAGTACTAGTAAAATAAGCATGTTCACTATAAAATATACAAAGTTTTTATAGCAATTAATGATGTCACTATTTGTACAATATCCGGAAATATTTTGTTCAGGATATTCGGAAAGTAAAATTGCTATCCATTTCAGCCCTACCCCACAATCAGTTCCTACAACCACATCTACAACAAGTGATGCAACATTTGTTCAGCAGATTGAGGTACTCTGATAGAATTTTTCGGAGAGACTTCTATACTGCTTTAGTAGATAGGAGTCTTGAAATAATTATAAAGTAAAAGTTAATTGTCTTGCTGGGTCTTTATGATTTGAAGTATTTGTATGATGGTATTGATTTTAATAGATACTGCATGAGTATGTGGAATTGTAAACTGACTAGTGAACTGAGGACATAATGTCACAATGCATACAGTTTTATTGAATTCCAATGATACTTACGTGATGAGAAACTAACGTGCCAGCTACTTGCATCATTGTAAATGCCAAAGTCGATTGTATTTACTACTAACAAGTAAGAATACAGCGAATAATAACACAGGTACCTGAAATTAAGTTTATTGTAAGTAATGTGCTATTGTAAAATTCACCATAATATCAGTGGGACTTAGTGAAACGATTTCTACACTTTTCTGAAAATAAACACAGTGCACAGTCCAAGCAATACAAAGGTTCTCACATCACAATGACTGGATGGGTTGATTCACGTGGTGACTGGGCCCATAATCCTAGCTTACCACAACCTGTCAGTGCTTAACCCACTAGAGCAACACGACCAATAACTTCGAGGAACAACATGACTTATTATTGATTGAGTACAAAATTCACTGAGCAGCACACGAGCTGGCAAATCTATATTGTAATGTTCCAGAACTTGCATGATAAGTTAATAACCCAGATTACAATAAACAATTACATAATCATTCATTACAACATTTAGGAAGTAGCTGATCAATGTCAATGTTCCCATCATAATTTTGATGGTGTGGATTCAAAGTAGTGCCCATGGCCAGACATAACTATAGTGGGTGCAGTACACCCACTATAGTTATGTCTGGCCATGGACACAGCAGTGATTGACCAGAAGTCAACGACATGATTAATACAAGTGTACAGAAATAAAGCTTAATTTAAACATTTACTTGCATTTTAGTGTGGTCTAAGTCACATGCAGTAGTATTAGTATTATTAATGGACATTACAATATACAATTATAGGCTCAAGGCCTTTGAGTTTGTCCATATCCTGTTATAGTCCAATAATTATCGAGTCTATTCTTAAAATCATTAAGATTGTTGGTTATCACTACACAATTTGGGAGGTTGTTCCAAGGGTTAATCTCACGGTTAGAAAAATACTTCTGTCTTATTTGTAAATTTGAGAAAGATTTAAACAGTTTATAAAGTTATGTCCTCTGCCCGCAATCCGAAAAATCAACTTCTACAAATCAATCCCTCTACCATTGTGGGATGTTCATTGTAGTATCCCATTGCTTGATCCACCGTGAAACCGGAGGCACGATTGTTGTCTTCACAGAAATATCATTTTCAGTATCTCACAAGATGCAAGGTTTATTTTTTAAATTTCGTGCTCCACACAAAGGACCGGATGAAACTTGCTACTTAGCCAAATCGTATCCAGAGTTGTTGTAGTTGAAAACTACGCACAGAAATAAGTTAATGATTTGCTGGGTGCCCGGCACAGGGTTGCTTTCTTTGAAAAAAACAGACAAAGAAATACGAAGTTTCGAATTCAAACTGTCCTACCACCCAGGGCAAGAGAAGCCAACTATTCCTCATAGTGTTTCGATACGGTTGGGTGCATAGTCTGTTTATGCTGTTAGTTTGGAAAAGATCTGAGACTTCTCACCATCTGGGTGACGAGCGTCAAAATTTTCTGCAGCATCAAAGAATTGTGTCACTCTTTCTAGCCATTTCCAGCGCTTCTGCAGCCACAACAATCATCAATTATAGACTAAAACTATGGAAAAAGATGTCCCTGAACGATTGGTAATAGCGGTTGTCAATTATTGTTTCATCCGCAGCTTCCACGCCTCGCTCTAAGCTATGCATCAAGGGAGGCAGCAAAATCGTCCAAATTTGACTTCACCTCTCACGCTCCACAACAGCTTCAAGTTTTCACTAGATCACCCTACATCACCATTATGCTTCAAAACACCCCAAAACAAACCGAAAAATGTACAAAATCTTTCATTTTTGATTCGAGCTGGGTGGACTGTCATGCTACAACCGGTCCCCCCAAAATCGGTCCCCCCGGACCAGTTGCAGCAACCATACTTGGTCCCCCCGGACTACTTGCAGCACTGCAACTTGTCCCCCCCGGACAACTTACGCCGCCACAGTTGGTCCCCCTCTGCCATAAGTGGTCCCCCACTGGCTTTATCATAGACTCGATCATAGATCTTTGAGAAGGGGTGGGGCTAGGCACAAAGTGCCCCACTGTGCCGACTTAGCTTCCCGTTCCACTGTGGCCTTCGAGCGGGTGGCCCTATAATTGCACTGAGTATGCGTACGAGATACTCTAATAGAGCAGTCAGTAAATACTCTAATAGAACAGTCACCTAACATCTACAGTTGTATTGGCACTGCTAAGGATATCTTGCAAATGAAATGCATGCGATCTTCCATATGTCATTCTTTATGTCTATATAATAATAATAATAATCTGCTGGCATGATTGTCACTCTATACAACTCTTGATCAATGTAGTCCACATAAAAAGCAGTATGATCTAAACCATTCAAAATATTTTGTCCTGCAAAAAGCTTTAGTTTCTGGGGGGCACAGATCCCTACTCCATATACTGGTGCACCCCCTTTGATAAACCCTGGATCAGCTGCTGTAAACATTAGGGTAAAAACACTATAGCTAGCTATATACATATAAACTTGCAGCTTAATTGTGACAAGATAAATTACATATAAATGACATAATAACAAAACTTTAGCTGATACTATTATTAGCAGCTAACTATTAGTGTTCACAGTATTGAAGTTGACTGGCACAATTCACTGGCAGAACAAGAGGCTACTGGAGGTTTATCAGTTGTGATGCCTGAGCATATAATGTACCCACATCCACACATTACAGCTACAGTGCTATCTAAATGATGATGAAAGTATAATGGTTTAATACACATCACATAAACGCAATGATAAGAGGTTCTTGGAAAGGTAGTCTTATGTCATTGACATGAAGCATGACTAAATTAGGAGCCAGATTTTCATACAAGTACAGTATCACAATTACTGCATGATCTCATGCACAACACTATAATGCAGTCCACAATGAGCTGATATTGTAGTCATTAAGTCAACAGGAAGGTCAGTGCCATCTGAATCAATAGTTATAGCATGCAGTTGTAAACTGGAACTGCAATTTCACTATCTTTAGTTAAAGTACTTGAGTTGAGCTCTTTACAGCTATTGACCATATCCTGTACAGTCAAGGAGTATAATGCACAAGAAGGGAATATCATAATATCAAGCAACAAAGATACCATGCAGATATCATTTTCAAGGATAATTGTTTGCAATGATCATGTGATCAATAACTAACTTACTCACACTTAATCAATAATATTATCTTATATTGCATGTATACTCTTTTAGAGTCATGCAACTTTGAATCAGCTTGTCTGTATCAGTGACCTCTACTGACTCCACACACACACAAGTCTGTTGACAACTGCTAAGTAACATTACTGCATGAGTATACAGTATCTGCTGTAAATGTACCTGATTTCATACATAAGTATAAGTCCTAAAATGTTAATCCTAGCTTGCTGGTTGTCTATAAATCAGTTGCTCCAAGTGACTGAAAAGCACATCAAAGTGATTAACAGGTTTTAAAACGGAGAATCTAAATACATAACTGAACAGATGATTTCTTATTCTCAACTAGCCAAGTTGTGTTTACTGCTTACGCTCATTGCCAGAAAGACAGCCTTTTATTTGCATTAGTTTTCGTTATTCTCTGCTAGGATTGAGCTAATTATGCTTTGAAAATAGCCTATATTATGCATTTGAGCAGTGCTCAAAATCCAGCCTGTTATACTCAAAATTTAAACATTTTTTTTTGAACATCGAGAGGTGGTCAAGTTTGAATAGCTACCACATCGATTTTTGAAACTGAGGTAGCTATATAATAAATGCTGCAGTGTTTAACCAAGTAAATAAGGTATAAGATATGGCTTAGCCTAGTATAGAACAATAAAACTATTGTGTGTGGTGATTCAATTAAACTATTATTTGTTACACTTTAAGTTTACTAACTTATTGGCTTGTAAGAACCACTTAATGTCATCATACTGCATTAGTTCTAGTATCATTAATGGAGAGTTTAAAGTTTACACACTAAGACTAGAATAGAACCCTTCAACTATATAGCTTGCCTGTATATACCATTTTCAATGAAACTGACATTTTAGTGCATGCTGGCTTTTTCAAAAAAATTATTGTCTATAGCTATTGAAGCTGTGTATGAGGCGTGAAACATGCAGCTATAGTAGTTTCTGATCACTGACCAAGCCCATATCCAAGTGAATTAATGATTTTCACTAATGGTAGCGGAACAGCTGTCTAACCCATAGCTATACTCCAGCCTAAATCAGAGTATAGAGATTAAATCATGTTTTATTATAGAACTGAGAAAACTATAGCCAACTGTTCAGTTGGTGTGTCATGACCTCTGGTAGCTAAGTGGAGATGGTAAGTTGAGCATTACAAGTTACACCAAAGTGATAGAGGTTCCCAGAAGGTTTTAATATTTGTAGCCTCTTATCTTACTGTCACATACTGCTGGCAACTGTATGTGGATGCCTGACTACTGCATGACACTAAGCCATGTGACTGCAGTTCTATTTAAGGATTTGACTGACTGCTCTATTAGTATGTTTTGTTAGTATTTTTGAAAGGGGGATTGAAAGGGACACCGGTGCCCACAACGCGTTACAATGATTCAGGACTCGTATTTCGTGGAGAGCAGTGCGTTTTGATCAAGACGTTGAGCTAGTACTGACTGGGAAGCTGATACTGAAGATTTCATTGGGGGGACCAGCTGCAGCAGGGCGGACCATCTGCAGCAACTTTACATGGTCCGGCCGGACTACTTGAGAGGCGGTAGTTGGTCCGGCCGGACCACTTGCGGCGGGGGACCACCTGCAGCGTGACAGGACTCCTGCAGGCCCGTAACCAGGGGGGGTTCTGAAGAACCGCCCTCTTGGAAAAAAGGTCCACAATTTCAGTAAAAGGTCCACAATTTTAGCAAAAAGGTCCACAATTTTAGTATACAAGTCCAAATTTTCAGGAGCAAAAGTCCATTAGCTACAGTTTACTAGATACCACTATAATAAGAGGCTAAAATAAGTGCTCCGAGTAACTCATTCAGTGCTTGCATTAAATGCAATGCAAGATCGAGATACTCTAATAGAGCAGTCAAACACTCTAATAGAACAACCACTCTAATAGAACAACCACTCTAATAGAACAACCACTCTAATAGAACAGTCACAATTACATTTTCTTTTAAAAGCTACTTAATTTACATGTAGATTGTCTAAGCCGAGCTTTCATTAAAATATAAGATTTTGGTGGACAAGCCCCTCCATGCAGAGCCCACGAATAGCATCCATGCTTCAACTCCATGCAATGTGTAAATTTCATTGTTTAAGACAGGTGGGGACTATTCTACGGAACGGAACGGAACGGAACGGAACGGAACGGAACGGAATGATGGACTAAACCACGGAACGGAACGCTTTCTCAAATTGAAGCTTGCAACTTACCATTGCTGAAATTTCCCTTATAAGTTAGCAGTGGCATCTCCAGTGGGTGATTAAACATAAGATAAAAAGAATTAACGGATCGATTGTGGGTTTTTGTTGGTTGTCATTAGTAACGAAGTATTATTGTGGGATGAGCTGTATCAGTGATGTTCATCCATACGGAAGGGAACTTTATGTGAGCTGTTTTTCTTATTTAGACTTTAGAAAACAGTCTGGGCCGGTCTTTCAAGTCATAAGTCAGTGTATAAATAAAGCAAGCAGGAAGATACTGGTAACAGGAAAAAGCCAGCTGAATTAAAACTTGAAGAATTTTGTGCAGTGTGTGAGGAGCAAATATTTTGGCAGACCACAAGGAGGGTATATTCTGCAAACATCACAGAAGTGTGCATGGAGTTATTTATATATTAACAGCTGGTGCAGTGGACTAATGCCGTATTCAATAGTGAGCTGATTTTATCTGTTGCACAATTCAAGGATATGTCTGCCTTGAATCAGGCTAAATGCCAAAACTCCAAGATCAGCCAAATCTCTATTATAAGCTGCATGTGAAACCATTCCCGTAGCCACTAGGCAAATGTGATTTGGACCAGGATGTGTGTGTAATTTCAATGTATCTAGTCAGACCTGAAATGGAACACTCACATTAATTACATACCACCTAAGAATCCTAGGATTTCTTAAGTGTAACATTTCACTTGCTTCACTTCAAACAAAACAGGTTAAATTTGTTCGTTTATTTTCAAGTGATTCCCAGTCCAGCTGGTCCATGAAATTACAATGGGATCACATGTATTTGTAAGTGCGGGCTGTCCTGTGTTGGATCTACTCTAGAGTTGAAATTTCAAGGTAGACTCACTGCCAATGTACTGACACTAGTACTGTTGTAGCACGTTTAAGTGGAGGACAAATGAAATAGTAATGCTAGATTATTTATGTATACAAATTTTTCATAATGAAATTGATATCCCATTTTGATTTGTACTTCCACTTTGCAACATATTCAAGAACAAGAAGCTACCACACTTAATCTCCAACCACTGTCATTAATTAACCAAGATCTCACTAGTCTGTAATTCACCTTACTGTAGTGATTTTATTGATTCATCTGTATGTTTTCTTCATTTTCCTTTGAAGTTGTACCAAGAATTCATAATAAGGTGGAGAGTGTCTAACTTGAATGCATTCACCAAACACCCTGCTTAAAGTAACACCTCGGCCTTATTTCAGAACAAAGGCTTTACCTTCTTCAGCAACACTAATCAACAGTTTTCTATCCCCCAGTAAAGGTGTTGATTTGATGAAAGGTGAACTTTACGCAGGGTGTTTGTACGGCCATACTGAGAGTTAGACACTCTCCCCCATACAAATCAGTATTACGAACTCTTGGTTGTACAGTATAGGTAAACAAAGATAAGTTTCTCTCCCATCTTATTCTAGGATTTCTATAGACAAGGAAAATTCAATTATTTGTATACAGGCTCAAAATTGAGAAAATATAAAGAAAGTGAATTAATATTATACAGTCAGTTTGCTTTTGGATATTTAATGTCTCCAACCACAACAAAAATTCGATGAATCCATGCATCTCATCACTGGTCGTCTGGCATTCTGAAAGTGATACCTCACTCAATCAACCACATATTCTGTTTATTAGACTGAATAAAGTCATGATTACCTAAACAATCACTTAATTAATGTTTTATAATTATCCTATTCCATTTTCCTGGAGGTTCCACTGATAAAATACAATTTCAGCAATGATAGCAGCTAGCCAAGCTGCAAGTTGATTCAGAAAGCATTCCATTCTGTAAAATAGACCCCATCCAGAATTCAACTCAGTACTCAGGCTGAGATATCTGACAATAGTCCACTACTCTGTTAATGAATCATTGATGTTCACACAATATAGCCTCCTTGAGGTATCTGAATGTTTGCTCCTCACACACTGCACAAAATTCCTTTAGATTCTACTTAGACTGAGTTGATTCAGCTTGTCACCATACTTGTTTCCTTTGTAGTGTAGCTATACACCTACTGATTTATGCCGATTAGAAAGGCTGGGCCTCAGACTGTACATTCGAAAGTCAAGTAAGTAAAAATAACTCACATACTAGTAAAAACAAGTCATGCATTAAGTTCCCTACTAGCTATATATATCCGAAGATGAACACACTGAGTCAGCTATTCCCACAATTAGTACTTCGTTACTAATGACAACCAACAAGAACCCACAATCGATCCTTAAATTCGTTTTATCTTTCTTGGGGTACGTTTGATTACCTGCTGGAAGTGCCACTGATAACTTGTACAGCAATGGTAAGCTGCAAGTTTCAATCTGAGAAAGCATTCCGTTCCGCAGTTTAGTCCATCATTCCGTTCCATTCCGTTCCGTTCCGTAGAATAGACCCCACCTTTAAGACACCCTTTGTTCTGCTACACTGCCCCTGTTGATCATGGCAGAGTGCTCAATCTTTCCCATTCTTATTCATTGTGACATTCCAATATATTATATTTAGACACATGCATGTGCAGATGGTATAATTACAGTAGCAGTAGAGATATTTTTCCAGATATCATTCATACAGCTGGTCTTCAGCTTACCTAAAAAAAATTGTTATTTTTATTGACTGAAATGCCACTAAATTCAACCTTTTAGTATCTGTTTTCAAAAAATTTTCTGGGGGGCATGCCCCCAGACCCCCCTAGATTGGGTGTGCTTCGCACACCCAGTCTCAGTACCTTTATTAATCATCATGCAAGTAAAGGTCCACTTTTGGTCAAAAAGAACCCCCCTTTCAAAATTCCTGGCTACGGGCCTGTCCTGGTGAGCTGCTGGTATACTGCATCATATGAAATCACAGAAACACCAGCTACTACTACTACCAAACGTTTTGAACCATCTTTTATCATCATTTTAAACAAAACTAAGTGACCAGTGTGGTACTGGAAAGCACTTTGGTACCATTGAGAGAATCCCTTGAAATGACGCACGAAAATTTTGACGTTCTTCACCCAGATGGTGAGAAGTCTCAGATCCTTTCCAGACTAACAGCATAGACAGACTATGCATCCAACCTTATCACATCACTATGAGGAAGAGTTGGCTTTTCTTATCTTGGCTGGTAGGGCAGTTTGAATTTGAAAATTTGTGTTTTGTTTTCTGCTTCTTGAGAGAAAGCAACCCTGTGCCGGTAACCCAGTGAATCATTTGCTTATTACTGTGCGTACTTTTTAACTACATTAACTCTATAGATAATATCTAGCTAAGCAGCAAGTTCTATCCTGTTCTTTGTGTGGAGCACGAAATTTTAAAAATAATTTTTGCATCTCACGAAATACTAAAATCGATAGTTCTGTGAAGACAACAATCGTGCCTCCGGTTTCATGGTGAATCAAACAATGGGATACTACAATGAACATCCCACAATGGTAAGGGGATTGATTTGTGAAAGTTGATTTTTCGGATTGCGGACCCTACGGCTCTGGTCGGTATGTCTTTGGTTAGAGTAAAGAAGGAAGTGTAATTAATGGCCAACAAGCAAGGAAAATAGACCTGGATGTAACAAGAGGTGACCTGTAACCAACGAAGTAATCTTGGTAGTATAATCAGTGTTGAACGTTCTTAGTTCCCAGTGTAATACAGTGACATAAGAAATAATCCCAGGTCCAGAGGTTCAAATTATGTGACTATACCGTTCACAAACATGCACTCTATAACTCCCTGTGTGTAAGCATAACATCTACCACCAAACAATGCGGACGGTTATATACTTCCTTTAATAAATAATGCTTCCCTGTCAAGAACTTGCTTCTGTTTTGCAGAATCATGCTTTAGACAAGTTCAATGGCTTCATGACTGTCAGTACTATGTAATCTGTTATTATATGTGGTATGTAGCTGTTAAGTAGTTAATTTGCATACAGTATACATACTCAATTGCATTTCATTTTAATGGTTGGGGAATGTGTGAAGCTGGAATAGTTAACAGACAACGTGACTGACTCAGTCTTCATTACATCATAGTCTATGTATATTATAGTAAAATAAACCCATGCACTTCCACATATCATTGGAAGTATATACATGGATATGCTGGCTATGGGTGTGTGTCTTTAAATACAAAATCATGCATCGTACAAAGTATGCATCAATATTTACAGTACCGCATGACTGCTTTCTGTAGTGTAACTGCACATGCATGTATCCTTGACTTCTTAAATTAATTTGTATGATGATAATTATAATCACAGTAATTTTTATGGCTTTATTTGTGGAGAGTAATAGCAGATGGCTGTGAAAGCATGTTGGAGCTTTATATGTATAATAGTTAGATGTCAAGAACCAGGATTTAGAAAACATTAAAGCCTTGGGTTGTAGCACTCTTATTGTGCTCAGGCACTTCTAAGGGCCCGAGGGTTTTCTAAATCCCATCATGACCCATTGATTCTTGACGTTTAACTTATTTAGACTATGCAACCCGTTATTGTACCTTGAGTCGACAGCTGCATGTAAACAAGAAATATAGTATTGATTAGCACAAACAAACCCACTATGGCTCACTACTATCCGCGCATTGCCAATATTACAGGCACGTATAATTGCTGTATTTCATATCAAGCGTGAACATGAGTATGGCACTACAGGATTTACAAACCACGTTTCAGCCAAGTATCAAACTTGTGTTAGTCTAAGTTTCAGGTAATAAACAAAGTGAGTCACAGATACTGGTATGTATAAATTCATAAGATGCAGGCTACCTCTGGATTGCTACTTATTGGATTGCTAATAATTACACTGTCTGCATATATAACACTGCAAATGTACCAGTACGAGTCATGACAGAATTATATAGTCTGGGAAACATTCTGCATACATTTTTGAACTTCACTGCAGCTGTTCCATGATGTGGCAGTAGACAAAAGGTCTTAATTCACTGACCATAGTTCAAATTACAATTGAACAAAGACCATTTCTGCCAGGATCTTAACACTTCAGTTTGTTCAGTTAATGCCCTTTTGCGTTGCCTGTTCTCTTTTCCAAGGGAACACTCCTAGCATGAAAGTTGATTCATGAAGCAGCAGTTTAATGCTCATAGTTTTCAGATTGGCACTGCATCTTTACCTAGAGTTGCTAGTATCAATATCAAATGCTTTGCAAGTATACGTGATGCCTGCACAGATCTTACCAACATGTCCAAAGTGCTAGCAGCTGGCCCTCAGTAATAATTACATATTATTTACTTGTATAGCAATTTACAATTTGGATCTTTTGTTATATAGAAATATGAGTCTTCACATACTACACCTGTATATGTACGTACATACACATGTACTTCTGAGATTTGTGAGCAAAATGTATAATAGGCAAACGTGCTTTTATGAGTGTACATGAACAAAACTGTAAAATTTGTTCATCTACACATGGCAAACTAAGCTAACAGGTGATATAAGATAATAATTTGTGCGCTAATCATGTGACATCTTTTCTTTTCTTGGATGGAAGGTTTCCTTGAACCATTCCTAGCCTCACTTTCACCCAAGTCAAGAACTTATAAACTTGTAGAGTGGCTTGTGCGTGCATGTACAGCAACCAATGGTGATGTCACTCTGTGCATCTACCAAACCCACATGCACTACAATCGGATGATTGAGTGGTCTGAGTCCTGAGACTTCCTAATTACCCATTTGCTGGTTCATAAACACACTTGCTGTATATGGAATGGAGTTGTAAAAGCTTCTACCTAGAAACTAAATGGCTCAATGATTACAATACCACATTATGTCATAATATAAATGCAAAAGCCAGTAAACATGCTCTATTAACTACTATACAGTGTGCGAAATAACTTTTCAGACATGTCCTGTCGTACTGTCAGGGCATTGCAAAACTTGAGTGGACATTAAGCAATTTGACTGGACATTTTAACTTCTATTGTTTCTCCTTTCCTATGTTTCTACCACTTGTATGTTTGTATCAAACACTGGGGCCACCAATGTACTGTACAGCTGATTACTTGTCAACGACTCACTGATACTGATAGTATAGCATTTTAAAGGTAGCTACTGGCCACATGAAAGGGCTTCTATGCAATAAATTGGGCCTTTGTAGGAAAGGAACCATAAGGACTTCAGTCAGGGCTTGCCTTGGAATGATAAAGCTATGTGGTCAAACTTTGCTTATGCTGGCAGCTGCCATGGCTTAGAATATTATAATGGCTCTATCCCTAATATAAATAGATGCACTGATGTCTTGTTCATTCTAGCTTAAAAACTGGTTGTACAGGTGATCATGGATACCACAAGTAAAAGCTACTAACTGTAATCAGGTTATAAATACATTTTACTACTGCAGTACAGGTGACTGAGACAAGTAGGCTGGCACAACATAGTAAACTGTTAACCTCAGAGTACATCTTGGGCATACCCTTGTGGTCAGTACAAACCAAAAGCAAATAACTTAATTACATGTCAATACCATCATGTCTGGCCTCCCTCCTAGCCCAATGCAACACTATAAACTTTGAAAGGACATTATTTCCGTACAAATTCAATGATGACCTGACACCTAGTGTAATTGACCGGAAATTGTCCGGTGTCCGGACGTTATTTCGCACACTGCTATATCATCTTCCTATAGGGGTCTACTCTGTAGGAGTGTTTAGAAACATCTGGCAACAACATCCTGTAAACTATACTACCAATACTCAGAACTGAATGAAACTACAATGCTACTTATATGTCTCCAGGATTAATGAAACACAGCAGCTTGGAATGTAATGTTATGCTGCATATAAAATAAAGCTCCACCACATGAGAACAGTATCACAGAAGAAAGTAACAGTTTAATTTGACCAGAAAAGCTTTAACAAACAACAATGTCTCAATTGGCAGTGTACAGTGTGCTATTCTCAATGATGATACTTTGTGCACATGGTGTACCAGTTCCATCAAGACGAGATACCAATGAACAATGTGATAGATTTTACTCTAAATCAAGTGATCTATTTAACCATCTAGGAAGCATTGAGAATGTAAGTGGTCATTTTAAATACACAGTTGTGCCTATCATCATGGCATTTTCTTCTTTCAGGGTACCAGAGTTTACAGTGTAGAGATGAGTGATACATTCAATAAGAATTACATTAATTCAACACTGCATCAATTTGACTTTGCCTGTGAAACTTTTACCACTATTATGGCCATTAAACATCAACTACAACATTCCATATTCAATGGAGTATGCAGTATTGACAGCGTGATTTCAGACCTTGCAGTTACTTTGAGTTATCTTCAAACCTTAGCAGATATTATTCAAGAAGTCAAGGTAGATAGGGAAAATACATTAACCAAACTTAGCAACATGTCTTGTCATCATTCTAGAAAACTGAATGCAATGAGCAATGCATCAAGTTTGGCCATGATGAATACAGGATGATCTACTACACACTTTTTGATGATGCTGCCAACACTTCCATACTAGAAATAGCTCATAACAGCAGTATGGCATGGGCGCAAGTGCTAAAGACCCAATACTGTATATCCTGTAGCTAATAAATAGCTTTAATTGTTTTATATCATCACATATAGTTCTTTTAAGCAATAATCATTTCACTAAGAAGAAAATTATAATTTCATAAAAGAAACACTAGTGGGGTGAAATAGTAATTACGTATTATTAGAAATAAACAGCTTCCTTCAGGTGCTAAAAAACCCCATAGAAGATAAAAATCCTCGCAAATAGGCGACAATGTAAAAATTATAATTATGCTTGATAGACTGGACCTTATCCGCATTTACGTCACAATATAAAATGGTAGCGATAGCTAGTGTGGGGACTTTGTAAAGAGAGATATTGGGAGAGGTGGAATTTTGCTATGATAAAGTTTATCACAGCAAGGGTGAATACATACTTACTACTTAAGCACACTATTAAGTATCCATATCAGAAGTTATATTTCACATTGCCACAACATGTTTACTAGTATTAGCTCTTACCTTCATTATCCATTCGTTCCATGTTGCGAAAACTGCAAACATAAGCACTAATATGAAACATTTACAACATGTGATGTCATTTTGACACAACAGCCATGATAGCATGGGGACTTCATCACATAGTAACAAAAATGAACTTCTATGGACTTTATCCACAATGATGTCATGAGCACAATGTGGCTACACTATTTGGGGGACTAATGTACAAGGGGCCTATGGAGAAATTGTTTTGACCAATCATATTTCAGCCAGGGAAGGAGATATTGAGCGTTAAGCAGTTAGTACAGTTACAAGACAATACAATAAACAATTTACATTGCATGCTGAACAATTTTTTGATATGACACTCATTTGCACTTCATACCCATACCTGTTGGATACTGGTCGATATCTTCTTCATGAGTGAAATATCATCAACCAAAACAACTTCTCCACAGGCAGCTGTATATTACTCCCTCAAATAACATGGCCATCTTGCGTTGTGGATAAAATCCACTATATTAAAAAGATTTTATGACACACTTTCTGTCTACATGTGATATGTACTTTTACTGTCAGGTGGCACATCGAGGATAATAGAAACTGTCCTGTATAGAGGTAAATTATACAGTAGATTTTTTAAATCTATAGAAACTCCTTGTATACAAATAAAATATTTAAATCTACTTCAGCAATAATGATAACATTTTATATCCATTGTGGTATATTACAATCACAGGACTCTAACTTATTAATGCAAGAAAACAACATGATATAAGTCTGCGAATGTAACAGCATTAACTATCAGGTACATCGTAATGTAGCTACACAGTTAATGTATTAAAATACTATACTTTGTATAAACTACTCAAACCCACAATCAGTTTCTACAACCACATATATAGTACATGATGCAACATATGTCCAGCTGATTGAGATACTCTAATAGATTTTTTGGAGAGACCTCTATACTGCTTTAGTAGATGGGAGTCTTGAATTAATGTAAATGCTAATCAACTAGTATAGGTGGTTCCACACAATTGTGATCTACATGCAATAGCTATACCATTGCCATACGGGTTTTGCCTGATATCAAGTACAAGGAAAAATTAGAAGTATTTATGTTTGATTACGGATCAAAGAAATAAAGGTCACCTATACCTGAAGATATACAAGCGGACTTCAAGCCTGCCCATGGATTTTTTCTTCTTTCTCCAACTACTTAATGAAGTTAATGTGTTTGTTAGTTTATTTGTTAATGAAGAGTAGGCTGTAGGACCAGGTGTCCTACAGACCTTCAGCACTTGGCAAATGTGCTATAAAGTCTTAAGACTTTTAATCCCTACTTCAGTCTATATCCATAGGGATTAAATGTCCACTAGTACATCTTCAGGTGTCCCATGTTTCACTACTTTTTATTTCTGTAATCTAACTTTAATTTTCTAAGTTTCCTTGTACTTGTTTGTTTACTGTTTTGTAACATTATTATGACTGGTGAACCTGCACACATTAAAAGTATGACACAATTAAAACTTCAACATTAGTGCTATATACTATAAAGGTATTCTTCAGTGCTAGAAGAATGGTAGTCACTGATACGATACATTATTTTTTTCTAAAAGTGCAATTAAATGCATGGGCTGCTAATAAATTTTCATAGCTAAGTCCCAGCTACATATCATTCTCATTTACTGTTATATATAACAAGCTTTACATTTATCGGCTGCTCATGCATTAATTAAATTTAATAAGAAGTTCTGTATTTTTACAGTGTAGCTAGGTTGCTTACCACTTTCCTGAACTCTTTTAAAGCTTGTTATACAACAGTGCAATGAGATTTTTTAGCTTTGAAAATTTATTAGCAACCTATACATATAATTGCACTTTTAGAAAAAAAGTAACATATCATTTTATTTATTATTTATTTAATAAGGCTTTACAGCACAAGTGCTGAAGGTCTGAAGGACACCTGGTCCTATAGCCTGTTTAGAGTTGTCACATAAAGCATGTTTGAAATCATGTATCATATCATATCGGTGACTGCACATGCAGCTGTTTGGTACAGATACACTCCTTCAGGTGTATCGCACATCACTAAATTTTTAACCAGCTATTACTCCACTGCACTGTTATATAACAAGCTTACAGAATCTAGGGAACTGGTAGACAACCAAGCTACACTGTTTAAATTGCACAAAACCAAGATCTTCATATTTTTGTAACTGAACAACCAAAATATCAGCATAATATCAGTATCGTGATACAGCCAGCAATATTCCGATAATTATATTGATATGTATCACACATCACTATTTGTGACTGGATCTGGGAAAACCAGTCTTATCGCCCATGTCAGCAGATTCAGTTTTTCACCAAGAACACAAAGCTACACTAATAAACTATCAAATTTCACAATCAGAATCAGCTAGACTTGAGCGGTCTTCTTTTACTGGCTGCTTTTCCCAAGCCCAGTGGCAATCTGTACGTGTGGCGTGGGGCCTTAATGGAACTATGGTAAGTCTGGGGATGACTGTATGTGGCAAAACAGCTCCATTGTGTTGACTAAAGAGCTGTGTCGTGAATTTCCTTTTATTTAACGTATTTTTGAGGCTTGAATGGCCCATAATTTGGCCTAGTTCATCCCTACGTATTCCTCTTCAATTTTTTGAACAGCCTCTTGCCTTCCTTCTGGCCCCCGCCTCCCCGCCTCATTTGGAGCTTGCCTGATACAGTTTAAAAACTATCTAAAGTGGCTGGAAACTTAGAAGCTGGCTACTTGTACACTGGATGCTCTGGAAGGTAAGGAATTGGTGTAAAACATGTGAAAATTTGGTACACATAGATTCAACAGCTACAACACACTAAACACTTTAAACTGGCATTTCTCGATACTTTAAAATAGGCAATAAGCATGGATTTCCCTATATAGTTCATCAATGCATAAATCACAAATTGTCATTTTTAATGTGTCCCCAGTTATGTACTTTTGCCACCCTGGTTGAAATGGGGAAGTGCTAACTGAAATTCTTTCTGGTTGCTGAAGTACATTACTTACAATTTATAGGACATTTCACTCTATATTTCACATTTTCTCTTCTGCTTGCTTTCATAAACAAAGTCTGTTTGTAGGCTTTGTCTCACTCATTGTGTATACATTAGTACTAACGGAGTTTTGTGAGAGGAGTTGCGTTTTTGTGAAATTATCGAAAAAGACATTTTCTACTAAAAATCAACAAATTCTGCAATTTGTTCTAATGGATGTCTTGAGTTTTTACAAGATGCCCAGGGTATATAACAAATTTTAAAAGATTTGATATAATATTAAGAGACAAAGACCAGACACGTACGAAGAAATTGAAATGCAAGAAAAAGCAATTACAGTAGTATCCTAAGTAACCAACATGTCAGATAGTGGAGTTAGCTGTAGTACATTGATGGTGAAATTCCAGAGTGACATGCTTTGTAGTTATGGTGTAAAATGTAAAAAAAGAACACATTTTACAAAGTACATGCTTCAGTGCACTATATGAATCCAAGAAGAAAGTTAGCAAACAATACAGTTTTCATGACCTGTAGAGTATGTTATGAATTATAGAAAGTTAATTTGTAGTGACAGTTATCACACAATTTGTGGCCCAGAATTTGCTGGAAAAGGAGAACAATTAGCTATTTGAGCAATAGATAGCTGATTTGCATAGCTATGTATCTAATTGTTATTCACAAGTATAGCCTGAGGTTTTGTCAAATATTCGTGATTGAAAGCATCGATGTTGAGTCACTGAAAAATCTAGCCAAGGATTTGTTGGACTTATAGTGGTAAATAATTGTGACCTGAAGCAGTCTTATATAGCCTTTCCAATTAGCATAAGAAAATGGCACGCATAAAATGTTTTAATCTTTGGGAGATAATGGTAGTCTTTAAAATCCACTAAAGGCTTACTAGCATGTTCTTTAAAATGGTTAAAATCCTGCTAGCAGAAAGACCTCAGGCATTGCAAATCTCACTTTCGATCATCTCCCAAATAGGAGAAAAATGGAACTCTATAGTACACAAGTTATATTCATTTACATAACTTTGTCTGGTATAGCTGGATGAATGAGGGAATACATTTTCTAAGAGGCTATAATTGGATATCTACTGAGAAAATTTTAAAATTAGGTCTCCTAGGTTTGAATCTGGGAGCATTTTCATAGCTATTTTAGCTAACAAATGTATGCTTTGCAAAGATTTGGTTAGATAAGCCTATTTGATGGTAATATAAAGTGTACTGAACATAAGGTAGCATTGCAATAATTTACAAAGATTGTCAGTTAATAACATCAGAACCATGACTGTTCTATTAGAGTAGTGACTGCTCTATTAGAATATCTTGATCTTTAGCACTGAAATCCAAGCTTATATCTCATTTTCTTCACAGTCTACAGTTTATAGTTGTAAAGTGCATTTATAACTGATGTCTTTTTTTTTGCCTGTTGATTTCTGTACTTCTGAATACAGTGTGAAAGCATGATTCCTGTTTCTGATGCCAATATAGTCCTGTCAAAGGGGGAAAGAAAGAGGCCAATGGGGGCAAAGGCAAAGCCCCTGTTGGCCTCCCCTCAGATCCGCCTATGAATGTAACAGTGTTTAATATGAGGTGCAGCTACACAGTTACTGTATTAAAATGCCCTACCTTCTACAAAAATACTCAAACCCACAATCGGTTTCTACAAACACATCTATATAATAAATAATGCAACATTTATGATCAGATCGAGATACTCTAATACAATAGAATTTTTTAGAGAGGCTCCTGTACTACTTTAATAGACCATGGGAGTCTTGAAACAACAAATAATTATACTGTACCTCCTATCTCCAGTTGAGGGAGCATGTGACCAAGATGCTAATAAAGCATGAGGCAAAGCCAAGTGCTTTATTAGCATCGAGGCCAAGCGCTGAATGCTTTATTTTTCATATAGCACGAGCAAGGCAATGCTTTAAATGATTTATGGAACTTCCTAGTCATGTAGCTTTCACCATACACTAGGACTTGCAATTAACACTTGCTGCACAAATTATTAGCAGAGTTTAACAAAGTAACTCATGCGTACGTAGTTCACCATAGTTTGGCATGGTAGACATTCATCATGTATTTTGGCAGGTTTTCCTCACATCCCACAATCGATTCTATTGTGACACATGGTGAAGTATTTCCGTGATATCTCCAAGACTTGTCCGTTTACATTAACAAACATAACAGCAACATTACCTTCTCCCATCCATCATTGAAGCATTTAGGTATGTCTATAAAAGCATGCAATCCAGTGGTAGAACTCGTATTTACTGGGGTGATTGACTGCTCAGCACAGTAAGCTATCAGCCTTCACCAGCTTGGGTGATTGGCATAAGTGCCACGAGCTATTAGCCTGCACTAGAGCACGTGGGCAACTGTGCTTTATTGCATTGTAAAGAGTGCTTTATTTCACTGCAAAGTGTGCTTTATTGTATGATTAAAGCACTCTTTATGGGCAATAAAGCACTGTTCACTGGCGTAAAGTGTACTTTATGAAATTTAAAGTACACTTTCTCTTTGATCTTGCCCACGCAAAGTTCTATAAATTTTAGTTAAGAGTCATTGTTATTGTAGGGTTCCAAAAATTAAATTAGTTATAGTTATTAATTGTTAACAATAAGTCAACCCATAAAGTTATCGTTATTGTTGTGCACTATTGTTATTTGTTACTGTTATTGTTTTTGTATATAGCCATGGCATGCATGCAAGAATTAGTTTGTAAAATGAAACCTCTAAGTGCAACATTCTATAAAATTGGCAATGTGGTTACCATTTATATAGGAGGTGCATGGCTATTTTAAATGTTTTACATTGATTTTAATGATGAGAGAAATTGTTTTTGTCATGAAGTGAATACACAGTGGAAAACTTGATATGAGATAACTACCAAATGCATGTGTGTGTGTCAAACATAATGTGTGAGAGCTGTGTCTCCATGTATATACTTTCGAGATTTAAAGTATTATGTTGTGTAGAATGTAGCACAAGGATCTAGTGAAGGCAAGAACATTTGCTAGGCAGGTGTCTTAATTGTTGAGAAAAATGATCCAGTGTATTGTGCCCGACACACTAAAGCATGTATGGTGCAATCTCTTGCAACCTACTATTACTTTAGATAGGATATATTCTAAAAAAACGGATTCTTCTATCTCTCTATAGGGACATATCCACCATGGACAATTGTTTGTAGTTGTTTGATACGTAAATGTGAGGACCGCTAGTGGCGAAGTGGTGACTGCCACATGTTGTAGTTTCTGAATGCTGATTCTTCGTAACGGTTTTGTTTTTCTGTAAAATCACACCATTGGGAAGTACAAACACAATCTCTGGGGGTTCCTATATAATTATGTTGTGTGGCAATGTGCGCTTACTGTGACTGAATAAGAACAGCTTACACTGATTACTATCAAGATAACATAACATGATAGTATTATATCATAGCTGTAGAATAGGAGAATATGGCTGCAACACATAGCTACAATACATGGATGCATGGAGAGTTATAAAAGCCAGAATGGAACGAAACCAATCGGGGCACGTCACACCAAGTAGAAATCGTTTTTTAGCAGATTGTGCACCGTTTCCAATTGCCACACAGTATAATTGTGCTAGAGTTAGTTTGCTTCTATTTAGGCATGCAGCTAGAAATCATGCAATGATTTACAAGGACTACTAGATGTCCTCTTCAACGTTGAAACCGGGTCACTACTGCTGACCCGGATGACCCACTGACCCGGATTAATTAAAGCCGAGACGTGTTTCAGCTAGTCTCGGGCGAGCGAACGAGTCTACATTTTGAGCGTTTGATTCGTGTTGAGTAAATATTGCAACTTCAACCTAGCTGTAGGTTGAAGACCAAAAAAAAAAAAAAAAAAAAAAAGTCTTCACCTACTGACAATAGCTACCCCTCATCATAGATACCCTCAGTTTCGTGCTACATACTGCACTTACTAACAAATAGGCGTTGCTGAGCATATGTTGGTAATGCGATAAGTGGGCGTGGCTCACGAAAGAGCTACGCGATAGCGTTTATAAGTTCCACGTCGTCAAACGAACAATTTCGTTTCTCACGTGATCCAATCCGGGTCAGACCCGGATAAATTGTAAACCGGGTCAGACCCGGATAAATTGTAAACCGGGTCAGACCCTGATGACCGGGAGAAAATGTGACCCGGATGACCCGACCCGGTTTCAACGCTGGTCCTCTTTTCTCCTGCTTAGCTAATTGTTTTATATATATATATATATATATATTTTTAATGATATTTAATCAGGGAAAATAGTATCTATTATAAAAATTTACAAGAGTTAACTACAGTGTATGTTAGTGGCTGTGAATTGCATGTTTACAAAAATAGTTTAGCAGATTAAATTATCGTTTTCAGTGTAGGTGATTGTAAAACGCATTCTTGTAGTGAGCACTAAATAGAAATTTTCAGCAATTTCTAGCATGCCTATAAATAGAAGAAAACTAAGTCTAGCACAATTAAATAGTTACTGTGTGACAGTTGAAAACGGTGAACAATCTGCTATAAAAGAAATTTTCTGCTTGGCGTGCACCCGATTGATTCCGTTCTGGATTTTAAAACTACCTTCATCATTGCAACTCATGTATGAAGTTCTAGTTACCAACTAGCTATACCACCTGCTATGCACCCAACTACAGCTTGCACCCATATTCCTCAAAGGAGAAGGAATAAATCCTGGGAAAAATACATACATAATTATTGATAGTGAAGCAGAAGTGATTTCAGCAGTTTGAAATCATATCCAAGTTAGCTATTCTTCAAGAAGTCAAAGTATAGACACGGCAATGTCGGCAAATAGTTACATATTGATCACACTTAGCAACATGTCTTGTCATCATTCTAGATGATGAGCAGTACATTGAGTTTGGTCATAATGAACACAGCTTCTGTGCATACACCCTGACAAGGCAGCAGCAGCCACCTCAGCAGCAGAGGATATAAAAGCAGGCTGAGTTGTGCACCTGACAAAGAGGTACAAGTACGCGGATGACCCAATGGGAAATCAGGGTGATAAATGTCTCCAAGATGAGACTGGTCAGAAGAGGTGATACATTGAATGCATGCCGTCCTCCGTAACCTGCCAGTGAATAGTGCATTCATTTAGGACTGAGTATCGATATCATGCATATATATGTCTCAATCATTTGATACAAAGTATTCATGCATGGTGGCCAGACTTAACTTTGTATTATATAGTGGATGCCAAGGGTGGATGCATGCAGTGTTTGACTACAGAGATGCATGCAGTACTTGACTATAGAAGTCAACAATGCAAGACATCATTTACAATTACATAAAGCAACACATTCTTGGTACTATATAGCTGGTATGGTATAGAAATATATGCTGGTAAGGAAATGGAAATATGAGGTGACTTGCATGTATGTATAGCCAAGTATAAGTACTGCTGAATTAATTACCTTGTATGCACACTTCAAAAGTGAAGCTTTTTGCTATACTGTATATGCATGCACACATCACTGCATGCATATATAGCTACATTATATTTACTGCATATGTATATAGACTGCACGTGTGAAGAAAATATCAATGAGTGATCTTGCATGTGCTGGTCTGGCACACAGTGCAACCACCAACATTGTCTTGTAGCTATGGAAACAGAACTTAAGAGAAATTATGTGTGGTAACTTTTGAACTTCCATTACCAAACTCATGTGCTCCACATACAGTCCATGCTGAAGATTTGATGTCATGCATTCAGCCCTCATTCTCTTTTCTATACAATTATAATGTAGTTTAATGTGTACAGATATTATTACTATTATTCAGGCAAGCAGTATAATATCACTGTAATAGCTGTTCTTATTTCATACATCACTTTCTGTGTATAATCATAATATCATCTATATACCATCAAACAATGCTTCATGACTACCGGTACTATATAATCTGTTATTATATGTGGTATGTAGCTGTTAAATTGATCGCATACAGTGGTGATTGAATTTCATTTGAATGGTTGATGAAACTGTCTGAAGTAGGAAGGTATTTAGGTATTAGTAAATAGTTATTAGTTAATATAGGTATTTTTCAGGTACCAATGTGGCTTTTTAATACTGAATACCAAATTTAATGTAATAATTAAATTTTTGGTGGTTTAGTGGGACATGGCCATACATGAAGTTAAGCCCCATACAACATTACAACCATGTTTACGCTGCAGACAAGAGCAGACTTATTTGCCTATTTGTGTTGATCATGAAGTATTCACAATGGTTTTAACTTTTGGACTTCAACCCTTACTTTGTTGTACATTCTTCATTTCATTTGTTCCATTAACAGATAACTTTTACTACTAATACAATGTCAGTATAAGTGTGAATCATATAGCTAACCTATGCTTTTAAGTAAACTATAAAAATATCAAGGTATTTTTCCTAATACTGTAAACTGTCCTTCAAAAATGCATTACCACCCATCCCCATAGCCTGAAGCCTGAATAACTATACTACACAGTCTTATTAACATTAAACACACACACACTGTAAATCATAATAGTAAAACAAAAAGTATATCACTGGAAATATACAGATACACCGGCTATGGGTATATGCATCTTTAAAGCTAATACAAAATCAAACCTACTATAGTGTAAACTTCTGAGAACACCAGAGTATGAAAAGAAATCTATGCAAACTTCTTATGCAGTTAGTCAGTCACACACAAGCAAACTATTTCTAAAGTAGCAAAAGAACTGTACACTAACCCCCTATATGTATACCACATGCTCAGAACATGCAGTTCTACAGTAATGAGCCTAATTATAAACACAATATTAAATGATGGAAGACAGACTATATGGGAACTAACAAGTGGACCAATAGGTGGGTTTTGGTTGTAACTATATGCACAATCAGTAGAAACCAAACTGAATACACATGCAATGGAAGTATTGCAGCCATAAAAATGTGAATGAGGTTAGAAAATGAATCATTATAAACATTGTTCACAAAGATGTCAATTTGTTATCATTTTAATTTAAACACTTCATTAACTGTCTGTATACTATAGAATGCAGAAGTAATAGCATCCTGGAAAGTGCAGAACTATTCTAATTTTCAGAACTGACTACCATGTTGCTAGGATGTAACCAGGCTCTTTGAGACACTGTAGTTTGGAATGTGACATGATACTGTATATAAAAGAAACTCCATTTGAGAATGGTGCAATGAATAGTCAAATCTTGATTTGAACAGTACAAATATTAGCAAAGAACAATGTCTCTACAATTCGTGTCCGGCATACTTCTCTTTATGACAATTTACTGTGTACATGGCGCACCAGTAAAACGAAGCATCTGTCCAAGCAGTGGTAATGAAACAACATTCTATTGTGTATCACTGAGGTTATCCAACCATCTTGAATACTTGAAGGTATAGTCATTACGAACTCTGTAACATGTATGTCAAAATGTATTCTATGTTTAGGAATTGGCTGTACAAACGGAAATTGATAGTACATTCAATAGAGATAAGATCAGTTTGGTGCTCCAGCAACTTGACTTTATTTGCAGATTTTATACAGATGCAATGGCTATTAAAACTGAATTGCAGCATTCTCTATTCTCTGAAAATTATGCCACTGATGGTGAAGAGGGACTGAATACAGAAGCTGTCAAAAGCGTTACAAAGGCATTGATCTATCTTCAAACTGCAACAAGTATTCTTCAAAATGTGAAGGTATTTGTATAGCAATGTACATGTGTAGCTGTGTTAATACTTTATTTGGCTACTTTCCAGAAAAACATATCCAATGAACGATGTATTGAATTCAGTCATGATGAGTACAGGAAGATCTACACACTGTTGGATGATGACATGAACAAATCTGTGTTAGAGGTAGCTCATCAGTACAGTTTAAAATGGATCAAAACACGAGACTACCCTGAGGATATATTGTCACATTTAAGTTGAATATAGACTATATCACTGTACATTTATCAGCATCTATAGAGTACCATATATGACTATAGCTTTCTGTGGTGTACACAATATCATAAAATTTTTAATCATGATGATATATAATTACAATTACACATTGAAATTGTGGCAATTATTAGTAAATTAATGGTTATGATAGCATGTTGGAACTTTATGTTAATGAAAAAATGATTGAGTGATTGAGAGTTACAATTAACGGTATATGTAAATTCATAAGACATAGGTTACCACTAGGTTACCATGTATAGGTTACCGTGTATTGGACTGCCAATTACACTAAAGATTATGTCTGCACATACATTATAATGGAAAGGTACTGCTGATAGGTGTGTCTATTATGATCTGGGTAACATATTGTGTAGCCTTCAGTGACCTTATACTGCAGTTGCTCCATCATAAATTGCTCAAAGACCCGTTCTACCAACTCAGTTAATGCCCTTTTGCCCTACCTGTTCTCTTCTAATGGAAAACTTCTGGCAGTGGTTTGTTGTTAAGAAAAACATTCAAAATTTATAGTCATAAAAGAAGCATGAAAAATGGTGATTATTCAAAAACAGATTCTCTTAGAACTAAACAGAACTTTTCTCGTGTGGCTAAAATACTGTATAATACGTTGTGGCACTGACATATTGGCATTATGTAAATCTGTGAATGTAACAGTGTTTACTATCAGATACATCCTAATGCAGCTAAACTGTTAATATATTAAAGTATACTTTGTATAGTCAACCCCACAATAGGGCTGAAACAGATATATCCATACTATCCAGATAGAGATTCAAAGCCATCAGAATAGCTTCTAATAATTTAAAGCATTTTTATGTTAAATCTTCCTTGATATGTACATAGCTTCAAATTTTATCATTACCATACTTAAAATTTTCATACATGCTATATATGAATGTGATGTTTGCTTCTATTCTAAAATACTAGTAAAATAAGCATGTTCACTATAAAATATACAAAGTTTTTATAGCAATTAATGATGTCACTATCTGTACGATATCTGGAAATATTTTGTTCAGGATATTCGGAAAGTAAAATTGCTATCCATTTCAGCCCTACCCCACAATCAGTTCCTACAACCACATCTATAACAAGTGATGCAACATTTGTTCAGCAGATTGAGATACTCTAATAGAAATTTTTCGGAGAGACTTCTATACTGCTTTAGTAGATAGGAGTCTTGAAATAATTATAAAGTAAAAGTTAATTGTCTTGCTGGGTCTTTATGATTTGAAGTATTTGTATGATGGCATTGATTTTAATAGATACTGCATGAGTATGTGGAATTGTAATCTGACTAGTGAACCGAGGACATAATGTCGCAATGCATACAGTTTTATTGAATTCCAATGATACTTATGTGATGAGAAACTAACGTACCAGCTACTTGTATCATTATAAATGCCAAAGTCGATTGTATTTACTACTAACAAGTAAGAATACAGCGAATAATAACACAGGTACCTGAAATTAAGTTTATTCTAAGTAATGTGCTATTGTAAAATTTCAGTGGGATTTAGTGAAACGATTTCTACACTTTTTAAAATAAACACAGTGCACAGTCCAAGCAATACAAAGGTTCTCACATCACAATGACTGGGTTGATTCACGTGGTGACTGGGCCCATAACCCTAGCTTACCACAACCTGTCAGTGCTTAACCCACTAGAGCAACACGACCAATAACTTCGAGGAACAACACGACTTATTATTGAGTACAAAATTCACTGAGCAGCACACAAGCTGGCAAATCTATATTGTAATGCTTCAGAACTTGCATAATAACTCAGATTACAATAAACAATTACATAATCATTCATTACAACATTTAGGAAGTAGCTGATCAATGTCAATGTTCCCATCATAATTTTGATGGTGTGAATTCAAAGTAGTGCCCATGGCCAGACATATAACTATAGTGGGTGCAGTACACCCACTATAGTTATGTCTGGCCATGGACACAACAGTGGTTGACCAGAAGTCATCATTGACATGATTAACACAAGTGTACATGCATTTAGAAATAAAGCTTAATTTAAACATTTGCTTGCATCTTAGTATGGTCTAAGTCACGTGCAGTAGTATTAGTATTATTAATGGACATTACAATATACAATTATAGGCTCAAGACCTTTGAGTTTGTCCGTATCCTGTTGTAGTCCAATAATTATCAAGTCTATTCTTAAAATCATTAAGATTGTTGGTTATCACTACACAATTTGGGAGGTTGTTCCAAGGGTTAATCTCACGGTTAGAAAATATTTCTGTCTTATTTGTAAATTTGAGAAAGATTAAATAGTTTATAAAGTTATGTCCTCTGGTCGGTATGTCTTTGGTTAGGGTAAAGAAAGAAGTGTAATTAATGGCCAACAAGCAAGGAAAATGGACCTGCACGTAACAAGAGGTGACCTGTAACCAACGAAGTAATCTTGGTAGTATAATCAGTGTTGAACGTTCTTAGTTCCCAGTGTAATACAGTGACATAAGAAATAATCCCAAGTCCAGAGGTTCAAATTATGTGACTACACTGTACACAAACATGCACTCTATAACTCCCTGTGTGTAATCATAACATCTACCATCAAACGATGCAGACAATTATATACTTCCTTTAATAATTAATGCTTCCCGGTCGAGAACTTGCTTCTGTTTTGCAGAATCATGCTTTAGACAAGTTCAATGGCTTCATGACTGTCAGTACTATGTAATCTGTTATTATATGTGGTACGTAGTTGTTAAATAGTTAATTTGCATACAGTATACATACTCTATTGCATTTCATTTTAATGGTTGGGGAATGTGTGAAGCTGGAATAGTTATGTGACTGACTCAGTCTTCATTACATCATAGTCTATGTATATTATAGTAAATAAACCCATGCACTTCCACATATCATTGGAAGTATATACATGGATATGCTGGCTATGGGTGTGTGTCTTTAAATACAAAATCATGCATCGTACAAAGTATGCATCAATATTTACAGTACCGTATGACTGCTTTCTGTAGTGTAACTGCACATGCATGTATCCTTGACTTCTTAAATTATTTTGTATGATGATAATTATAATTACAGTGATTTTTATGGCTTTATTTGTGGAGAGTAATCGCAGATGGCTGTGAAGGCATGTTGGAACTTTATATGTATAATAGTTAGATGTCGAGAACCAGGTTTTAGAAAACATTAAAGCCTTGGGTTGTAACACTCTCATTGTGCTCAGGCACTTCTAAGGGCCTGAGGGTTTTCTAAATCCCATCATCACCCATTCTTGATGTCTAATTTATTTAGACTATACAACTTGTTATTGTACCTTGAGTTGACAGTTGCATGTAAACAAGAAATGTAGTGTTGATTAGTACAAACAAGCCCATTATGGCTCACTACTATCCATGCATTGCCAATGTTACAGGCACATATAATTGCTGTATTTCATATCAAGCGTGGACATGAGCATGGCACTACAGGATTTACAGACCACATTTTCAGCCAAGTATCAAACTTGTCCTAGTCTAAGTTTCAGGTAATAAACAAAATGAGTGACACAGATACTGATATGTATAAATTCATAAGATACAGGCTACCTCTGGATTGCCACTATCGGATTACTAATTACACTGTCTGCATATATAACACTGCAAATGTACCGGTACGAATCATGACAGAATTATATGGTCTGGGAAACATTTTGCATATATTTTTGAACTTCACTGCAGCTGTTCCATGATGTGGCAGTAGACAAAAGGTCTTCACTGACCATAGTTCAAGTTACAATTGAACAAAGACCATTTCTGCCAGGATCTTAACACTTCAGTTTGCTCAGTTAATGCCTTTTTGCGTTGCCTGCTCTTTTCCAAGGTAACACTCCTAGCATGAAAGTTGATTCATGAAGCAGCAGTTTAATGCTCATAGTTTTCAGATTGGCACTGCATCTTTACCTAGAGTTGCTAGTATCATTGTCAAATGCTTTGCAAGTATACGTGATGCCTGCACAGATCTTACCAACATGTCCAAAGTGCTAGCAGCTGGCCCTCAGTAATATATAATTACATATTCTTTTCTTGTATAACAATTTATGATTTGGATATTTTGTTATATAGAAATATGAGTCTTCACATACTACACCTGTATATGTACGTACATACACATGTACTTCTGAGATTTGTGAGCAAAATGTATAATAGGCAAACGTGCTTTTATGAGTGTACATGAACAAAACTGTAAAATTTGTTCATCTACACATGGCAAACTAAGCTAATAGGTGATATAAGATAATAATTTGTGCGCTAATCATGTGACATCTTTTCTTTTCTTGGATGGAAGGTTTTCTTGAACCATTCCTAGCCTCATTTTCACCCAAGTCAAGAATTTATAAACTTGTAGAGTGGCTTGTGTGTGCATGTACAGCAACCCATGGTGATGTCACTCTGTGCACCTACCAAACCCACATGCACTACAATCAGACGATTGAGTGGTCTGAGTCCTGAGACTTCCATTTGCTGGTTCATAAACACACTTGCTGTATATGGAATGGAGTTGTAAAAGCTTCTACCTAGAAACTAAATGGCTACATGACTACAATACCACATTATGTCATAATATCAACGCAAAAGCCAGTAAACATGCTCTGCAATGTGGTCCCTTAGACAATTTTACACAGGGAAAACTGGAGTATCTAAAGACTCTGACTATTACAATAAAAACAAAGATATCACCACAGGAATTAACAAGAACCATCACAAGCCATATATTGCATTTTATAGCAGTTTGACCAAGAAGAGATGTGTGTGCATATACTGAATGCACTATACACTAAGTTACACATACTACTTATTTCTTACTACAAGTTCACATCACTGGCTATTAATCACATGTTATTAACAAGCATTCCTCTTTACAAGCATCATTAACTGCTATACCATCTTCCTATAGGGGTCTGCTCTGTAGGAGTGTTTAGAAATATCTGGCAACAACATCCTGTAAACTATATTACCAATACTCAGAACTGAATGAAACTACAATGCTACTTACATGTCTCCAGGATTAATGAAACACAGCAGCTTGGAATGTAATGTTATGCTGTATATAAAACAAGCTTCACCACATCAGAACAGTATCACAGAAGAAAGTAACAGACCAAAAAAGCTTTAGCAAACAACAATGTCTCAATTTGCAGTATACAGTGTGCTATTCTCAATGATGATACTTTGTGCACATAGTGTACCAGTTCCAGCAAGACGGGATACCAATGAACAAAGTAATACATTTTACTGTAAATCATTTGCTCTATTTAACCATCTAGGAAGCATTGAGAATGTAAGTGGTCATTTTAAATACACAGTTGTACCTATCATCATGGCATTTTCTTGTTTCAGGGTTGCAGAGTTGATGGTGTAGAGATGTATGATACATTCAATAAGAATTACATTAATTCAACACTGCATCAATTTGACTTTGCCTGTAAAACTTTTACCACTATTATGGCCATTAAACATCAACTACAACATTCCATATTCAGTGGAATATGCAGTATTGACAGCGTGATTTCAGGCCTTGCAGTTACTTTGAGTTATCTTCAAACCTTAGCAGATATTATTCAAGAAGTCAAGGTAGATAGGGAAAATACATTAACCAAACTTAATAACATGTCTTGTCATAAATCTAGGAAACTGTATACAATGAGCAATGCATCAAGTTTGGCCATGACGAATACAGGATGATCTACTACACACTTTTTGATGATGCTGCCAACACTTCCATACTAGAAATAGTTCGTAACAACAGTAAGACATGGGCAACTGCAAGTGACTACCCTGACAACCTAAAGCAGTACTTGGACAAACATGACAATTAATAATACTGTATATCCTGTAGCTATTTAATAGCTTTAATTGTTTTATATCATCACATAATTCTTTTAAGCAATAATTATTTCTCTAAGAGGAAAATTCTAATTTCATAAAAGAAATTTTGGTGGGGTGAAATAATAAATTATGTATCCGTAGTAGGGTTGAAACGAATATCTCAAGTGGCACTTCGAAGCTTCTTGGAAGACAACTACCGAAGCTTCGAAGCTTCTTGCAATTGAGTATACTGTTATATTGTAACAATGTATGCATATATTCAATTACAGGACTTCTGGAATCTGCAGGATGCAAGTTTATTTAAGAATATTACTAGTACTGTATGTCATAGCTACAAACAGAAGTTTATATGACAACTGCATCAGTATAGTCATATAAGTATAATATGAATACACTTAATAGTTTAATAGGAATACTGTAGTTAATACAAAAAAGTTAATATAAAAAAAACAGTTGAATAGTTTATACAAAAACACTTGACGAAAGAACAGTTTGAATAGTTCATACAAAACAGTAAATTATATAAGTTGAATAGTTAATGTATTGATAACTTGGATAAGTTTTGGTTCAAAAAAATTAATGCATAAACATTTTTTGGTTTTAAATTACTTCTTAACTTTGTGACTGTCAAACCTGTAGAGAATACTCTTTCTGAAGAGGTGGTAGTAGCTGGTATGCACAGTAGTCGTCTAG
The DNA here is from genome assembly GCF_963678975.1 of Dysidea avara. Lineage (NCBI taxonomy): Eukaryota > Metazoa > Porifera > Demospongiae > Dictyoceratida > Dysideidae > Dysidea > Dysidea avara. Next base: position 13,569,290 of record NC_089274.1, read on the forward strand.
CCACATATGACACAACTTTAAAGCGACCAGCATTCAATTGCCACCATACGAGTGGATTGTCTCGTCTAGGTGGAGGAGGTTCAGTCAAATACTTTTCTAACTCTGAGCTGAGGGAGGGTTCTGCCACTGCTGCTTCCTCACCAAGGAGTTTGTCTAAAGCAGTCAATCTCTTTGGTCGCTTTACATCAGATGGAGAAGGCTCATGTGAAGTTTGTGAACCATGCTCATGCTCTTCATATACTTTATACATCTCCATCAGCTCTACGATTCCTTTCTTAAGGGAGTCTTGTTCACTTTCTGTGTATCTACCCAAGGTGAGATTTTTAAATCTAGGGTCAATGATAGCTGTCAATAACATTGGGTGTGCAGCATGAAGAGAATTAAGTTCAAACCTCTCAGAGATCTCTGATGATACAATTTCTTTGAATTGCTTGATTACACCAGAATCTGATACGTCTGGCACTAGCTGGTCAATGATACCATGTAATATTGGAAACGCAGCTGACATTGACACATTCTCCTCATAACTCAAAAAAGTTGTTGCTGTACTAAAGTTTTCTAAAACCTCTACTAATTCTTCGACTAGTTTCCATTGCTCAGATTTTAAATCCAAGTACCTGTTACTGGGTTTTGTTACCTTACTATCCGAAAGAACAGCAGTTACAGGCCACCGGAGTTTCAACAGGCGATCTAACATCTCATATGTTGAGTTCCATCGAGTGACACAACTGTTGATTAACTTTTTACCAGGCATGTTCATTTCAATTTGTTTCTGTTTAAGAGCTTCAGAAGCTACCACACTGTGGTGAAAGTGTGTAACTATCTTTTTCGCAGCAGCAAGTAGCCTGTCAATGGAGTTAATTTTAAACCCAGCTAGAATACAGAGTTGAAGGCAGTGAGCAGTACAATGTAAGTTTTGCCAGTTTAGTTCATTATGCAAAATTTCCATGGCAGCCTTCATGTTGGAACCCTGGTCATGACTAACCATCCTGACAGTATCCAAAATCTCCCATTCTCCCACCATTTCTTTCAACTTTTGTGCGATGTTTATCCCTGTGTGCCGCTCTGGGAAAGGTAAGGTTTCCAATACAAAAGCTTGTAGCACCCAGTTGTTATCAATGTAATGTGCTGTTACGGTGATGTAACTTTCTGTAGCGATGCTTGTCCATAAATCTGTAGTTAACGATATAAACACTGCTTCCTCACGTAGCTTTCCTTTCAGATGGTTTTTGTAAGTTGCGTGTTTAAGGTTGATATCAGCGGTAAATTGTTTTCTGCTTGGTAAGACATACCCCGGCTCCAAGTACTTCATCAAGTTACGAAAACCATCACATTCAACAGTTCGAATGGGGCGTAGGTCTTGAACAATCATATTAGTCACTCGGTCGCTTATATTCTTTGCACGTGCTTCACTGCATTTTGCAGGTCTTACAAATCCATCAAGGGTAGACATCTTCCTGTTCTCTGTCGTGGTCATCTCATTGTCTGGACAGTAAAGTGTCGAGTGCTTCGATGCGAGGTGATTCCGGAGGTTTGTTGTACCGCCTAAATAGGCGAATTCTTTCTTACAAATAGTGCATACGGCTTTCCTACGGTCGTGAAGTTTCGTGTAAAACTACCACACATCCGAGACTATTTTATTTCCAACTGCACCGTCCTTATTGTCTGACGCCATTTTTTTCCTAAACAAAGGGATGCATTGTGTGCAGTGCGCATGCGTATATATAAGTGTGCAAATATTCGAATGGGCATTGGCAGATCCGAAGTCTCTGTCAGCTTCGAAGCTTCGGATTATTCGAATACTTCGTCTCAACCCTAAGTAGAAATAAACAGCTTCCTTCGGGTGCTAAAAAAACTCCCTAGAAGATAAATCCTTGCAAATAGATGACCTGTAAAAATTATGTCATGCATGGATATACTGGACCTTATCCACATCTCACAATGTAAAAAGGTAGTGATAGCTAGTGTGGGGACTTTGTACAGAGAGATATTGGGAGAGGTGGAATTTTGCTATGATAAAGTTTATATCATACAGTATGATAGTATACTGTATAGTAGGGATTGGTAAGAAATCATATAGATTCGTGGATTTTCACACCTTAAAAAACGGCCTTGCAATAAGTTTTACCTGAAAAAAACCACCTGGAATACATTAGCACTGTTATTATGATGCTGTACCTTGGTTAAACGAAACAAAAATCGAATGTTTCGATGTACAGTGAGTTTGAAAAATTTTGAAATCCACCTGGATTTCGTCTGCCTGCCTGCCTGCCTGCCTGCCTGCCTGCCTGCCTGCCTGCCTGCCTGCCTGCCTGCCTGCCTGCCTACCTGCCTGCCTGCCTGCCTGCCTGCCTGCCTGCCTGCCTGCTGTAACACGCAGTAGCGCTAGGTGTACGGCTCCAGAAATTTCAGACAGCCAAGGTAATGACGGCAGATTCACGAATCTGTTGTTCTGATTACGTTCTGTCCACTGCACCATGTTGTTTGCTTTCGTCATTCATTCGCTTCTTTGTTCTTCTCGAAGGATAATTAATTGTTGCAGCACTTAATAATTGCGGCACGTGCCACAACCCAAACATATGATTTTAATGAAGTTGAATACGTGTGTGTAAGATGAGGGTGAATGGGTGTAGTACCCAAGGAGTTGTCTCTATCACTTATTAATGTTGGGTAGTCGTTTTATATATACGTAGTCTTAATTACCAGTTTAACTTTTTTTATGAGGTAGCTAGCTAATAATGTTCTTGAGGGCAGATCCACCTCGGGATCCAGACTTATAAAAGCGAGGGTTCTTCTCATAATGGTGGACTCTCCAGCGATGTTTTACTGTAAAATCATCAACATTTAGGCCATTAGAAATGCAGTTGAAGCCTTTACCAGTTGCTGTAATTGCTGTATTGTGCCATAATTATTATATTTGTGTGCTAAGCAATATTTATCATTAATTTCCATTCCTACAAGTACACAGAAAAATTTGGAATTTTCAACTAGAGTAAGGACCATAGCACATCGATAAAAAGTACTGAAACAAGCTGGAGTAGTGCACGATATTAAATCACAGTAAAATAATAAGAAGTGTTATATTCCTACGGTACATTTCCATTATGGTATCTTGAGCACAGTAGGGATATAACACTTCTTACTGTTTTACTGTGATTTAATATCGTGCACTACTCCAGCTTGTTTCAGTACTTTTTATCGATGTGCTATGGTCCCTACTCTAGTTGAATATTCTAATTTTTTCTGTGTATTTGTTTGTTAACTAATATTATTATGATTGGTGAACCCACGCATACCGCATCTGAAATTGTGCCGTGCGCACCAGCTATATCAATTATTGACTGAAAAGTGAAGTATCCACTATGCTTCATTGTCAGCTATGTTCAACCCATTACACAGCATTTCGAATCAAGAACTGTTTGAAAAGCACCTCTACAATCCACGCATACCAAAAGAAAGAAATGGTGCCGCGCACCCCAGTTATATCAGTGATCATCTGAAAAGTGAAACATCCACTACGCTTCGTTGTCAGCTATGTACAACCCATTACACAGCAGTACGAATCAAGAAGCACCCCTGCTATCAAAACAGCCACTATTAAAAATACAGACGATTTCCATTATGAAGGGAAGCAATCACATGCTATCGCCAAATCGACACTATTCTCTGTCAGCAAAGACGAATGGGACACAAAAGAGGACACTGGTAAGACTATAAAGAATGCATTATACGTACTGTGGTACGCCAAAAGGCACCTGTCAGGCGGAAGCAACGTCAAACAGCAAAAAAATCAAGCCCGTAGTCTTAGCCGTTATCGAGTTATGCTTGTCTGAAGGCATCAGGCAGTCAGTCAGTCAGTCAGTCAGTCAGTCAATAGAAAGTTCCATTAAATAAATAATTTCTAAAATTCCATAGCAACTTGTTGAAAGCGTTTCGGGTTGACCTGAAAGCTTTTTTGGGCTTAGTTTTACCTAACCAATACTGCCTCATCGTCATCTGGGAAAATTGATGCTGTTTTGGGTGACGTTATTTCGTGGGCCACGCCTACTCCTTTGTGGTCCCTACTATACACTACTATCGTAGTGTATGATACGTTTTAAAATATCCTATATAGCACTGCATTCACAACAAGATCCTGACTTATTAGAGCAAGAAAACAATAAATGAATCACAATAGAAGTCTATGAATGTAACCATAGACAGATCTAGGAGACACTGCTATGGGGGTTGAGGGGGGGGGGGGGGGGGGGGGGGGGGGGAGAAGCTATAGGATAAAATCCACTAATAGGAGAAGAATGGAACTCTAGTACACAAGTTATATTCATTTACATAACTTTGTCTGGTATAGCTGGATGAATGAAGGGCTTCTAAGACTCTAGTTGGATATATTCTGAGAAAATTTTAAAATTAGGTCTCCTAGGTTTGAGAGCATTTTCATAGCTATTTAGCTAACAAAATGTATGCTTTGCAAAGCATTTGGTTAGATAAGTCTGTTTGATGGTAATATAAAGTGTATTAAACATAAGGTAGCATTGTAATAATTTACAAAAATTGTCAGTTTATAACATTAGAATTATGACTGTTCTATTAGAGTAGTGACTGCTCTATTAGAGTATCTCGATCTTTAGCACAGAAATTCAAATTCATGCCACATTTTCTTCACAGTGTACAGTTTATAGTTGTAAAGTGCATTAATAACTGTTGTATTCTATTTGCCTGTTGGCTTTCTGTACTTCTGAATACAGTGTGAATGCATATTCCTGTTTCTGATGCCAATAGAGTCCTGTAGATCAAGGGAGGCAAGAAAGGGGTCAAGGAGGGCAAAGCCCCCGTTGGCCTCCCCTCAGATCCGTCTATGAATGTAACAGTGTAATATGAAGTGCAGCTACACAGTTACTGTAATAAAATTCCCTACTTTCTACAAAAATACTCAAACCCACAATCAGTTTCTACAATCACATCTATATAATAAGTGATGCAACACTGATGATCAGATCGAGATACTCTAATACAATAGATTTTTTTGGAGAGACTCCTGTACTACTTTAGTAGACCATGGGAGTCTTGAAACAACAAATAATTACACAGAGAAAGTGATGTGATTAAGCAGCTATGCTGTTTGTAAACTATGTTTTCAGGTAAAGAATACCCACCCCAAAAACCCTTTCGCTGTAAAAAAAGGCGCGTCCAAGAAACTACAAGTACCTGTAATCCAATGTAATTAAAACAGCTCAGTTGTAGGGAAAGACTTCATAAAAGTAAAAATAACTGGTAACTTAAAGAGCTGATATCCGAAGCGGCCAAAAATGAATGCTGATATACAACTAATTGGAATTAACAATAGGTTTAACATCGAATCTTTATCTTTCAGCTGTGTTCTACATTCACTCTTGCTGCATCATAAATTGATTTCTTTTAACTCTAATTGGCTGGTAATTTGGCTGCCTTTTTTAATATTCAGTGTATAGAGCAAAAAAAAGGCGGCCAAATTACCAGCCAATTAGAGTTAAAAGAAATCAATTTATGATGCAGCAAGAGTGAATGTAGAACACAGCTGAAAGATAAAGATTCGACGTTAAACTTATTGTTAATTCCAATTAGTTGTATATCAGCATTCATTCTTGGCCGCTTCAGATATCAGCTCTTTAAGTTACCAGTTATTTTTACTTTTATGAAGTCTTTCCCTACAACTGAGCTGTTTTTAATTACATTGGATTACAGGTACTTGTAGTTTCTTGGACGCGCCTTTTTTTACAGCGAAGGTGTTTTTGGGGTGGATATCACTCATTTTTGTTATAGTGATAGTCTCACTAAGGGAACAACAAAATTGTTAAAAATTTAATGGTAACATTTAGATGACTGATATTTGGAAATTAGCAATAATATTATTATCTTGGAGAGTCAAACATGTGCACCTGTCATCTTGTTTGACAAAGGCATGCACATTACAGACTGTTCACACTGTAAATTTGGAAGTACGAATTTACAGTGTAGAATAGAAAGACTGTTCTATAGATTTATGTTTACTATGGCATTCATTTATACTATTTACAACATCTCATATCTGTGGTAAATGCTTTAGATTATGCTCATAATTAGCTAGTGCCTAATTAGTTCACAATTACTACACAGCTGGCTATTGACTGTTCTATTAGAGTATATTTATCTTTTGTATAATATTATCTACAAAACATATCTGTGGTAAATACTTCAGGCATCTTATGCTCAAACTTAAGTGTTAACTGGGTGCGTAATTAATTACTACACAGCTAGCTATGCATAATTTTGACTGAATTCATAATACAGACAATTTATTGCACAAGCATTGATTGATGGAAATATGATGCAATGCTTACCAGCAGCTATAGTGATCTTACTTGGTTCACTGCAGCCATATACATGTAAGTTTTAGATAACATTTCAAGTGTTTGTATGTTGTGGCACTGTAGGGAAACACTATGCATCTCCTCGTCTCAATAACTACATCATCATCATCATATTTAGATCAACTGTTGTAACTGGATTGACAAGGTGTACAGATTTTCTAGTCATATAAAATCAATAAAGAGGGATCAGTAAAGAGGATGGAGGGAAACCAACAAGATATCAGATAGTTGAACAATAATTATAGGAGGAACAGTCAAAATGCACTTAAATAAAACATCTCAATTAATATTCAAAACTCTTTACTGATACAATAACCATGACTCTGCTCTGACAATTATCTTATCATTGCGTTGAACATTATATAATTAGTGTGGAGCTAGAGCCTTACATTTCCCAAGCCACATAGTGCATGGAATAGTAATTTATACCAGCAGATGAAAAAATACCTTGTATATGCAACCTGAAAGCTAAATACATATAGTCATTATTATCAAGAGTCCATGCAAGCATATAACAAGAGTTCATTTTAATATGGGACTCTAATAATCTTTGAACAATGTATATAGGGCATCAGAGCCAGTACTGTAGACACAACCAGTGCATTGAGATCCGAACCTTTTTGACTGGAATTAAACAAACTTTCAAACTTGATGAAGCGAATTTGGTCACTGAAGAACTAGCTAAAAGTTGCAGTATACTTAGCTAAAATTTTCTGAGGGAGTATGCCCCAGAGGCCCAGGCTATATAGACCAGTTGACTTAGCCTTAGCTACCACTTTCACCTTACTCTGGTGCCCCTGATATATCAGCAACATAACAGAGCTAGGGGCGGGAATTTTCCCTACCATCATGCGTTCTATGCGACCATATGCATCATCACACAAAAAATCCTATAGCTAGGCTATAGTACACACGTACCACATTGCTGAGCCATGACTAACGACAAGTACCACACAAGACTGACAATTATTACGTGATCTATTTAGGGGAAGTCCCTTGGAATGTCCCTGTAACACCCCAAAGCGGACACACGTGATACACGGTTTTAATTAAAAGTTGTTTAAAATGGCAGTCCAAGAAGGAGAGTGAGAGAGAAGTAAAGAGATAACATTAAGTCTTATTGTAACTGGATTTCATTTCATGGTGAGATGTAATTTAATGCAGAGGCCGTACACCATTGCTAAAGTATGAAAGAATAAGAGTCTGGAGTGGAGGTTAACGAAACTGATTAGATCGAGAATTAGATCAACATCGACACACACCGATTAACTGCATTTGCAGTATTTTAGAGTCCCACCAGGCGAAAACTCCTAGTAGCTCCACTAGCTCGTATTATTTCATGGCGAGATTGTTTACAAGGTGTACGGACCAATTACTAAAAAAACCATGGCTATCTTATCATTTGCCACTTACATCATCATCAGAAGTCTTGGAACTTGTGGCTGCAAGTGAAAAGTCAGTAAGTGAATCTGTGTCAGATATAGATGTTTGTATGAAAAAGTATACCCATTCACATGTTCTGGTCTAAATTACCATACAGTGAAACAGAAGTTTGCTACATGGCACGGACATTATTTTGCTTGATCACAGAACACTGTAATTTTCACAAACTAACCTGCAGAACTACTTCACAGTGCCTTTGTTCAATTGTAACATTAACGTGATGAAGGTTAATAATGGCTGTCAAGACATCAAAATTGATCACTGATTGTGACTGGATTTGCGAAAAGGGGTCGTCTTCCATACACATCCAATTCTATGAACTTGGAAGACCATAACTTTGTGTTCAAGAAAGGTACAAGCCTAAAAGTTTCACCATCCATTAACCTATGTTGGTGCACACTACTGACCATATGTCAAGGTAATAACTAGTCCCAAACTGAAGTTATGAATTGTCAAAGTTGGTAAATTGGATGTGTGTGGAAGACCCCTTTCGCAAATCCAGTCACAATTCACAGTGCTTTTGTTCAATTGTAACACTAACGTAGTGAAGGTTAATAATGGCTGTCAAGACATCAAACTAGATCAGAGCGTTCCTTTCCAAATATCCGGCATTCAATTTGCCATAGAAAAAGTAAGTAATTTTCAACCTTAAAATGACGAGCTTAAATTTCCTCTGATTTCCTTCTACTATAGCTCATCTTAATCACTATTCACTGCTATTTCCAAATCTGGTTCAGAATCTGAGGTATCTATCACGTGTCGTGGATTATTACGCCTTTTATTGCATGACCCCAAAACACTCAATACAAAATATATGGGGGAATTTGCTACACCCAGTCAGTTTAGGCCACTTTGACAAGCCAAAATTTCCGTGAATTGGACTTCTTTTGGCATCATTGTACTCGCAAAGAGTTGCTCTACATGTATCAAATTCAGAAAGTTACTAAACAGACTCAAGGTAGGCAGTACATGTTAATTTTTAATGATTTTTCAATTGAAATGTATTGGACATGCTATTCCAGCTGGCATTTTTCAAAAGTATAGCAAATGTCTGCAAACTTCTTGATATGCCTGTCTATTCAGGTCTCTGAGTAACAATGTCAACTGTTTAAATGAATAAAATCCCCAAATGTTTATTTTGTATAAAAAGGATAAATTTAAGTGTATTGCATTTAATGCTCACCTATCTATTTTTACAGGCAATCTAGTCTAGTGATTCACACACTAACAGTGGATGTGGTTGTGATACTTAAGTTTGGACCAGGTAGGACCTTTATTAGTATTGTGAATTTCATACGATTGGTCTCTTGTGTTGTCAGATTACCAAGCAAGTTGTGTTTTGTGGTGACCACAAATCCAGCCCTAGTGATAATTGGCCAGTTGTCTGATTAGCAGTTTTGACTTAAGGTAAGTACACAAGCTCACAGCAATTGCTTTATAAGTTGTACTTTTATGCACGAGTGTAACTTAATGTTACTTAAGATCAGGTATTGGTTGTAAAATCTTACTACCGTGAGTCTTGATAACATTTTGTGCTTCTATTGCCAATGCATTGTTTTCATAGTGTGATGTTAAGGGGGGAGGGGGTCTGAAGCTAGCGTCATTATGGCGTTAAACGTACCAAAATCAGTTTGGAGATGCCCCCCAAAGCCACCGCAGGGTTCCAAAAATTAAATTAGTTATAGTTATTAAATTGTTAACGATAAGTCAACCCACAAGTTATTGTTGTGCACTATTGTTATTTATTACTGATATTGTTTTATGTATATAACCATGGCATGCATGCAAGAATTAGTTTGTAAAATGAAATCTCTCATAAGTAGCATCAGTGTTAATAGTAATTTTCCTCATTAAATTCTGCTCTGCATGGCTAAGCTGAGGTACATATACACTTTCAGAGACCTTAGCATATAAAGTGATATCCGACTATGGGGCTAAAATGAGTGAGATGTGCATGCTTATAAGTAAGAATGACATCCTTTTCTATTAAACTTTGTCTGTGCTAAGTGTAAGATTCTATCATACAGTACAATAGTACTGTATAGTAGGGACGATGAAGGTGTGGGCATGGTCCACGAAGAAAAATCTACCCAAAATCATCTCCAGAAATCCTTCACGGCCATTTCACAGTATTGGTCAGGTATAAACAAGCCCAAATGTGTCTTCAGAACGACCTCTGACAAGGTGCTACGAAATTTTTAAAAATATATTATTTTAGCGAATTTTCTACTGCCTGCCTCACTGATGCGTTCAGTCAAGCGTAGCAGAAAACTGGCTACAGCTACAGCCTTGCTTCTTTGGCGGAAACGCTTCGAATTTTGTGGAGAAAAAACCTTTCACAATATTAAATACCTACGATGTGTGTGCTACTGTCTTGCTGTTTTATCTTTGATCTTTCTTTATCGTGGCCATCTCTCATGGGTACGGCTTCCATCAAAGCACGCACACCACAGCGCCCCAACATATTGGAATAAACATGTAGCATAATTGTAGCAAGCACGTGATTTTAATGTTGGGATACACCTCGGGATATGCTGCTGCCTGTTCAACATCGCCACTACACGCGTAAGGATTAGAGTGTTTGTTTTGGCTCAATGGTGGTTTCTTCTCCGAGTTTAAAAACCGATTGTATATGGCGCCTCTCTACAGACTCTATGGGTAGCTTTCCCAGAGCACTTTTCAGGCGTACTACAACTGAAAAACACCGTAGTAGGCCGCATAGGCTCGCGTATCTCATCATCTAGAAAGTGGGCATGACCCGTACTTACGCGAACTAAAAGTAAGAGCAGCCCTGAGGCTCTGTAGAGAGAATTAGTGGAAAATAATACTGTAGACACACTATAAAACAGTTGAAAAGATACTTTTGTTGGTAATGTGTTGTTTAAAGCGGTTTGTTAAAATTCCGCATCCTTAGGAACATTTAGCTGTGTATTTCAAGAATTGCAGAGGGGGGGGGGGGGATTATTAAATACGGTTATTCAATAAAAATTTACAAAAAAAAAGTACACAAACAAGTGCAAGAAAAAATTAGGAATTTTCCATATAAGTAGGGACTGCAGCAATAAAAAGCACTGAAACAAGCCGCTGAGACAAAACACAACTAAACGATTACATTTTAATCCCTACTTTAGCCTGCTGATGTATGGTTAAAGTAGGGATTAAAATGCAATCATTCAGTTGTGTTTTGTCTCAGCGGCTTGTTTCAGTGTTTTTTATTGCTGCAGTCCCTACTCATATGGAAAATTCCTAATTTTTTCTTGCACTTGTAAAATTGGCAATTTAGTTACCATTTATATACGTAGGAGGTATTTTAAATATTTTACATTGATTTTAATGACAAGAGAAGCTGTTTTGTCCTGAATTGGAATACAGTGGAAAACTGGATATGAGATAACTACCAAATACATGTGTGTGTGTCTCACATGTACTGTGTGAGAGCTGTGTGTCCATGTATGTACTTTGAGATTTGAAGTATTGTGTTGTGCAGAAATGTATAGCACAAGGATCTAGTGAAGACAAGTAGGGTTTGGAACATTTGCTAGGCAGGTGGTCTAATTGCTGAGAAAAATGATCCAGTGTATTGTGCCCAACAAATCAAAGCATGTATGGTGCAATCTGTTGTAACCTACTATTACTGTAGATACATTTTGAAGGTGAAATCAATATTTAAATAAATTATTCATGATTGGAAAGTGTTTAACTGTTTTGAACAAACTGCTAAGGACTGTTACAGCTTTTGTGTACAAGACTTAACTTGCGTTTAAGTATCCGATATGATCTTTATTTATGATCTGGTAATCTGTTGCAAAAGTGCATTGTTATAAATTCATTGCCAGTGCAATAATTTTCCTAATGTTACAAAAAAAGATAGTGGAATTCTTGTTATTGTTGTGTTGGATTAAAATATTATTAGTTATTTAGTAGTTATACCACGGCTGTGAGGGATTTTGCTGATATATACACCCAATGCGGTCCGAGGGCTGTGGGTGTATATATTAGCAAAATCCATGATACAAGTGATATATATCACTCAGAGCACACTCACCTGATAGATGAAGGAACTACAGAGCACTCACCCCATTTGTTTCATACACTATCATCTGATGATCGAATGTGGTTTTAATTGCGTGGGCAAATAGTTTTCAGAACGTTATTCCTATGCTGCTATGTTTCAACACATGCCAGGAACTTTCAATTGTGGGATTGATTTTTGGGGTGTAAAGTTTTTAATACTACATTAAACCTTCACTATTGTGGCAGTAAGTACGTTAATACATTAAGTTAAGTACTTAGGACTATAAGCTATTCACCTAGTTGTTATATTCTTCTTGTTTTGTGGTTGCTCAATGGCTGACATGCCCCTTGTGCAGTGGGTAGAAATACACATCCACGCATCGCTCAAGCGCTCGTTTTACAGATCATTCATCTTAGAATATAGTTTAGCTACTGTCAAATAATCTAAATTTAGCAACTACTACCCTAACTTGTAAACACAAACCCATAATTAAAAGTTCTGTGTCACTCAATATAACGAGTCAAAGAATATTGTATCTTTGAACTGGTTGGGCATCAAAGACATGAGCAAACTGCGTTCCCATGATATTGCCCGGGAAATATGCCAGTTAAACTCTGAGCGGCGCCTTTGAACTCCCATGCTAAAATGGTACAAGTAACACAAAAAATTGGAATTTTCAACTAGAGTAGGGACCATAGCACATCAATAAAAAGTACTGAAGTAGTCCATGGTGTTAAATCACAGTAAAACAATTAGAAGTGCTATATCCCTACTGTGCTCAAGATACCATAATGGAAATGCACAGTAGGGATATAACACTTCCTATTGTTTTACTGTGACTTAATATCATGGACTACTCCAACTTGTTTCAGTACCTTTTAAAGATGTGCTATGGTCCCTACTCTAGTTGCAAATTCGAAATTTTTTGTGTACTTGTTTACTGACTTTTTTTGTAAATAATAATATTATAGTGACTGGTGAACCCACGCATACCGCATCTGAGATGGCGCTGCACGTCCCAGCTATATCAATTATTGTCTGAGAAGTGAAGTATTCATTATGCTTCGTTCTCAGCTATGTTCAACTTGTTACACAACATTTTGAATCAAAAACTGTTCGAAAAGCACCTCTGCAAACCCAAAAGAAAGAAATGGTGTCGCGCACCCCAGTTATAACAATTATTCTCTGAAAAGTGAAGTATCCATTACGTTTCGTTGTTGGCTGGTATGCCAAAAAGCACCTCTCAGGCCGAAGTGACGTCAAACAGTGAAAAAATCAAGCCCGTAGCCTTAGCCATTATCAAGTTACACTTGTCAGAAGGCATCAGTCAGTCAGTCACTAAATCAATCAATCTATCTACTAGTATAGATACATAATGTTTTACTACACCCGCAATCAATTTGACCTATCTACTATAGTATGTTCACGTTGAGCTGAATCCTGAAAAACAGCTAAAAATTAAAAGTGGATTTTTTCTCAATAGAGTTAACATTTCAGCCAACCAGATGATTATTGGTAACAGCAAAGGAGTCAACAACAGACATGTACAGTTTGGCTCCATTACAAGTTCGGGAAAGGGCTGTAATGGACGCTGTACTTATATGGCTTCCCAATAGGAAATGTATTGTGAAAATTTTGATTGGCTGTAAATATTATGTCAAACATTTGAACAAAATGATTTTGAAATATTTTTAGCGGATCAAGCAGTACTACAATTGAGCCAAATTTCAAGATCGTGTGTAATTGCATCCATGAGTTATTAAATGTTTTTGAGGATTCAGCTCAACGTGAACATACTATAGGGCTGAGCGATACTGCCATTTTAGTACCACGATCGATACTAAAGCCACTATTGACAATACTGAATAGTTCACGATACTTATAAATAAGTCAATCATAGCTGGTGCCACATAGTGTATTGCTCAGCATTCCAGGTCAGGCAGCAGGTGGGGATTTGTAGGGATTCGTCATCCAAACTCGTCCCCAGGGTAGGGGCATTTGCAACACAAATAGCCATACTTGTCCATATTGTTAGTGATTCCCGAGATAAATAATACGAATTAGTAGGGGATTTGTAACTTGGAAGTTGTCCCCAGGGGTGGGGAATTTGTCATCTAACATTTGTAAATCCCCACCAATCCCCACCTCTGCCAGACCTGGAGTAGCAAGTAGGTTGATATTCAAACTTCAACTTCAAATGCACTTTCATAACCAGCAAGTACAAGTAGGCTGGTATTCAAACCTCAAATCTGTAATTGAACTACTGCTACTTCAAAGAAAACTTTGTTTCTGTAATCACTGCCCAAAAAATGGCAGTGACGTCAGTAAAACAATGAAATATTCATACACCCCTGTGAGTCTTGTTACACAATGAGGATGAACTTTCAAGACGCTATAAAAGAGACATCAGAGCAGCTTAAGATTCATTTATTAGGATAAACAGATTGAAGCCATTTCGAATTTACTTACGGACGTCATTGGTGCCTCCTTTGCAGCCAATGTTATTCAATTAGCGACCCCAGTGTCTGGGGAAAGCTCAGAAGTAAACAGCTATTGGAGTTGCACCAGACCCTCCCCCCCCCCCCCACCCAATACACGGAAAAAAGCGGTCTGGTCACGCGAGACTAAAAAATTGGGAGGACAACAGACTGCATTCCTATTGTACATATAAGAGTAAAATTCACATTTTGACTGTAATAGGATCTCTGTACAGTATCTATCATGAAGACGTACCTTTGTAGTATACTAGAACTCACGTGATAACTAAAACGGTTATCTTTCCACATCTTTTTTCTCTCGTTTTTTTGTACACCTTTCTACTCTCCGATCCCTTACAATTATATCGTCGACTTCGATCGTCACTAGAGACCTGCCAGAAACTGTACGTTATGATATGATAATCAGCACATGCTCGTAAAACTAAATTTCATTGTGTCGTAATTTAAGCCGCTTGCGCTAAAAGTATATACAGTAATAAGCATGACCGTCTACTTGAGAACGTTTCTTGTCTTCTTTGGTGTAACGTTAAGTTATGGGATACAACACGCGTGCATTCACGACATGGTATGAATGAATAATAGCTGTATGGATGCACTATTTAGTGCCGTGTATGTTTAATATGGGTGTGGCTGACCTGAATTATAAACCCCTAGTCTCGAGCCCAGTCTCACGTGGCAGACCGGTTTTGTAAAGAATGAAAAAAGGTGGTCTGACACTAACTATTATTGTAAAAGAGAAGAAGCCAGGCATGCACCCATCATAGATTTATAAACCTTGGGTACCTGGGGTTTATAAATCTATGCACCCATGTATCACAGGTGTAAAAAAATGGCATACCATCTCTATTAATGCTGTTGTTATGAAAATGCTTGGTGCTGTCACACCTCCAATATGCTGTTATTGAATGTACAACTGCAGTCCGACAGTTTTGCCAATGTTCCACTTTGTCACCTTTCATTTTCTCAATGATATTTTCCATTCAGCGGTGGAACCCTGTGTCTTTGGGAACAAGGGAAGCATCATACAGTGATTTTATCTCTTATATTAAAACATATTTTTGATTAATTGTAGAGATGTTGTTCTCTATTGTGTGTATGTGTATGTGTGTGCTTACCAAGGGCGTCAGAGTAGGTGCGACCAGTGAGGCCAGAGCCTCACCACTTTTTGGCTCAGTGAAATTAAACTTGATGAAGCCAAACTAAAAATAGTTAAAACAACACTAATCTAACCTGTCTTTCACTCATGTTGACTTTGTCTGTATTAAGCGCCTCTAAAAATAATTAGCGTTATACTAGCTTTAGCTGCTTTGGAAAGACTTTATACTATTTATTAATAGACCCAAATGATAAGGTTAGGAGTTAAACAGTATTATGGAGGTGCTTATTGGTCAGTCTCCATTGAACACTTGTACACAATACTACAACCAGAGTGTCTCCAAATGGCATCTCTAAATGTACAATTGTAAAAATTTCCTGGGGGCATCATGCCCCAGACTGAGCCTTACCACTTTCACTTTTACTCTGACGCCCCTGGTGCTTAGGTAACTTATTGTTTGTTTTCAGTTTCCTTCTTGTAGTGGTGTTTATAGTTTTGCATATTGCAAATTTGCACATGTTTGTATTATGCCTCTGGCAGGAAAGAACAGTTATTGCCAACTGTCTAGAGTTTAAATCATAAATCCCAACCCTTGTAGATACAATACTACATGTTTATGGGCTGACTTGTCTATAATTATGTGTGGGATTCTGCAAATATTAAAGCAGACTTTTCTCTGATTTTAGATAGCTGAAAGACACCCTCATATTGTTAACATTGGTGGTGATGGAGGAACATTGGATAAAAGACAAGCTACTGTAGAATACTCCTACATCAGAATTCATGCCCATTTCACAGACGTTGATCCTTCAGTAATGTCACTTGTGCAGTCACCGGATAGTTCAGTATTCAGTAGCATTGAGACATTGGAGAGAATTCTAATGGTTCATCCAGTACAAGGAAATCTTACTGTACCACCATTGTGTGAGAGCTACTATACATCTGGGGATAACCTTGATAAGTGTGCAGGTCCTATTCAGAGCAACTATAACTGTGGAGAATTGGCAGTTGTTCCTTCTGATTACGTTGGCACTATAGAAGTGTGTTATTCTGCAAATGGGCTATGTGCTTTGGAGGGACTGGATGGTACTGGGATCCCTGATAGTGACTTTTTACTATTTGTATCAGCATCTTCAACAAGTAAGGAAAATTATAATGATCACTTCTGGAAACTTTATTTTACGCCTTCTATTTTTGTATAGATGATTGCAGTGGTGGGACATTGGCATATGCTTCGACATGTATGTTGGATAGCAGTGATAATTACAGACCAGTGGCTGGGTACATCAACATTTGCCCTTTGGTAAGTGGCCTGACCACTGCACACAACATTTGCAATTGTGAATTAGTGCCATACTCATTTAAAATTTTGATCTGCATAGCTATACTTACACTGAACCTCACACACACATCAGATGTTCAAATAGTGTTTGATGAAAGCTGTGCAGCTGAATCTGAACACCATGTGGTCTTCACAGGTGTGCATTGTCTGTTCTTCTTCTCTATGAGCAGCTAATGTACAATATTAACTCATGCAGTTATCATACATTTGTGATAGTACTATATTCAATGCAAAGGATAGATTGTTTGAACTGCCACTTATATATGCAATCCTTATTAAAACCTTATACTGTGCAGGGTGTGAAATTGACGTGATTATGTTTGCAGTCTCTTGAAGATTTTCGTGATCAACCAACTCTTGCCTTCAATCTTATTCTACATGAGATAATGCATGCGCTTGGGTTCTCCAGCAGTTTATTTGACTGGTAAGTTCACTATACACAAATGAATGAAAATTATTCGACCACTAAGGTTTGTGGATGAGAATGGCGATAATTATTCTCCTAGTAGGATCATGTCCAATCCATATGGTCGAGCAACTATTTTTACAGGTCCAAAGGTTAGTCACAAGTCAATAAAATATAACTACCATGAAAATATTCCAATATAGACAGTAGAGCTTGCAAGGTCATATTATTCCTGTGAAAGCCTCCAAGGTTTGTTGCTTGAGAATGAAGGAGGTTCCGGCACAGCAAGGTATAATAGTTAGTTAATATACTATGTGATTCAACATGGCCATATTTCAGTTCTCACTGGGAAAAGCGAACCCTCCATCATGAAATTATGAATGGATTCACTTCTGTGTATGTTTAAAAGTGTAATGTATGCTGTGTGCAACTGTTACATGGTACTAGTGACTATGAAATTCTCAGTGAGCTATCAATAGCTTTCTTTGAAGACACTGGTTGGTACAAGGCTAACTACACAGCACTGTCTGACCTGAACCAAAATAGCTTGCAATGGGGGAAAGGTACTCATAGTAGTTCTCCATGCAAGTTCAGTCAACGCATTTCCATTGTATTGCAGATCAAGGCTGTTCATTTATAAATGAGCGATGCCATAGCACTGATGTATTCCCATACTTGTGTGATGAAGATAAAAATTATGACATCTGCACTTATGATCATCTATCAAAGGTACATACATAGGGAGTCTAAGGACATATGATACTATGGTGAAGCTTAATTCTAATAACCAATATTCAATAGGGATACTGCTCTAGTGGATACAGTGGATTTGATGGCTGTCCTGTAGCACTAGCTGATGGTTTCACAGATTACTGTCGAACTGAACTGGATGCGATGGTAATGCCATATAAACATTGCACATTTACACAAGCAACGTACATGTATATAGCCTGCAGAAGAAATAGAAAGTTATGGCAGTGACTCTATTTGTGTTGATGGTGTACGATCTTCATCCTACAGTTGTGGCACATATGTCACAAAGCCAGCAGTACTACTGTGTCTTTCACAAGCTACACTCATAATTAATAACACTCACCAATATGTTTTGTACCTACAGGGTAAGGGTTTTATTACATGCCATGTTGCACAGTATCATATTATACAGGTGAAGCATATGCTTGTAGAGACAATCATGCTCTAATAACTCATGCAAATTGGGTGGTATTTTGTCCTCCAACAGATGAAGTGATACCACAATCTCAGATGTATGATGATTTATCAAACCTGTCTTCAACATCACAGACTGGTACGTATATGTGAATGATCTCATTATACAATGATTTATAACTTTATACCTTTTTCTTGCATCCAGCTGTTGTTGCCTATGATGATCTTGGAGCTTTGATAATCTGTAAGTGATCAACTTATTAGTACATTAACTATTCAACTGCGCATCTGTTATAGCAACTGAGAAGAATGTTGTAGCATTTGGCATTACAACATTTTTAACTGACACTAGTATACAACTGTATATCAACTCACTTCAAAATGTCATGGTTCCTATTTGTCATCTATTCGGCTGTATGGCTTGTACTGGTCCTTTGGAAGTAGAGAACAACACAACAGTATTGGTTGAAGACAACATAATATTCTCAGTGAAATATGACATGCTGACAGCTACAGCAATGTTCATGAACACAGAAGCACAATCATCTGGCTACACTCTGTTGTTGATGTTAGATCCACATGTACAACACTCTTTTGTGTATTACACAGCATCTGTTGACTTCATGGATATTCAAGTAGAATCCAATAGCAATAATATCCTATACCTTATGGCATTAACAGATAACACCGAAGTTAGAATTGCCCCTAGTAGAGATGTTAGCATTAATGGAAGGATGGTTCTTTATGGTGAGGAACATATATCAGTGTTAAACATAGGAGAAACAGTGGCAGTAACTAGCAGTGAAGACCTAACTGGTTCTAGAGTGACTACTAGCAAGACAGCATCACTTTATTCTGGACAAACTTGCAAAACAGGTCAATTCAGTAACTGTTCAGTACAAATTCAACAAATTCCGCCATATAATTCATGGGGAAACAGTTTTATTTTATACACAAATATTAGTAGTAGAGATGGGTTGATTGGTGACAAATTTAAGATAACAGCACCTGATACTGGTGCAAATGTGTTGTTTATTTGTACTGATGATGGAATTGTTTATGACTACAATAATTTTACTCTTGGCTTTCGACAACACTCCGTTTCAACCACTGTCCATAAATACTGTGTGGTTAGTTCTGATGAAAGTATTTTAGTACTTCAATTTCAGCGCAGCAATTTGTTGGACACTTTCTCAACAGTTGTACCAGCTGAGATTCAGTATACGGATTATTATGTCTTCAATGCTTATGAAAATTTTATAAGTATTGCAGTACTAACTGTTAAAACAGAAAATTCTACCGTTGCTCCTTTATTGTTAGACGATTCTCTTGTTGAAGTAAACTGGGAACAAATTGAACTGGATGGAGATACGTTTTCTTATGCTACTTTAACACTCAATGCTGGTAGGCATACTCTAACCTTCTCTGGAAACAATATTAAATTTGGAGCTATTTTGTATGGATTCAATGGGACAGACACGTATGCATTGCCAGCTGGTATGGAACTTAATCTAACTACAGACTTACCATTTCAAGGTGCAGTAGATTATATATGTATCCTGTATTTATACATTTAGTTTTATATGCTGTATTGTATTCTTTAGCCCCTTCAGTAGTTCAAGAAGCTTTGGTTACACTAGTTAATGGAGAAGTTAATGTAACCTGGTCACCTCCAGCTATTCCCAATGGAGCAATCAACCAATATGTGGTGCAGAGGATTAATGCTAGTGGGAAGTATTTTGAGCACATTGCAGGAAATCAACACACTGCAACACTGCCGTATTACAGTGATGCTCTAGTGTTCATTGCTGTCATTAATCTGTATGGCCAGAGCAGATTCATACATGCAAAACCAAAAGGTATTGGTAACAACTGTATATGGTATAGTATTCTAGTGTAACACATGCAGAGCCTTGTCTTCCATCTCCCTGTATCAATGGTGGCAGTTGTACTGTAGAAAATAACCAAAATATGGAAACTTTTAGATGTAACTGTAGTTCATCTTTCACTGGTACATATTGTGAAACTGTGATTGGTAAGTATCAACAAATATATATCTGTTAGTACTATATACATTATGCAGCAATACCACCAACAGAAACTCCAACAGTTAATGATCCAGGTAACATATAGCTACCCACTAAACAATGGTTTGCATCAATAAATCAATACATGCAGGTTCAGATTCTTCGGGTTCAGATTCTGGCGAGCTAATTATTATTATAGTGGCCTCTGTTACTGGTACGGCAGTTGTACTGATAATGCTTGGACCACTTTTAGCTCTATACATCCGTAAAAAGCTCATCCACCGAGCAAAAATTGTTGACATATCACAAATTTCAAAGTCTATTGCAGCACAAGAAACACAATCTTCTCTACTCAAGACTCAGTTTATGGTAAATGATAGCAACAAAGCTGTCTATTACATAAATTTTTCACAAAGTCCAATGATGAACAGTAAAAGTAGTATTGCAGAGACAACAGATTCATCCTAATTTTTAAATGTTCCCCATTATATTGTGTTAATTCTCTACATGCATATTTATCTATATTGTACGATATGAAAACTGCATTTATTGTAATACTGCAATATATTTACATATGAAGTCATATTACATCTGTTATTGCTATTTGGGCTGAAATGATTGTAAACTCTGTTTTATTGCTACTTGTAGCCCTACCTTTGTGGCATGTTGTATACCGGATCACCATGCATGCAGTAGTAACATTTCAAGTACACACAAAAGTGTTTTTGCAACTGTTCCCAGCAAGCAGAATGTACTAAATTCCATAAATCAAACTCCACAGCCTTTATAAAGTCATTCACTTCTTGATGACTAATACATCATGTAAATTAATAAGTAATGGATTATGATCTTAACGAGTACTCAAGTACCAAATTTATTATCCGAATGCTAGCGTCTTGAGTATTTGCAATATATGTCCCTGTTTCTTTTGGTAGTTTAGTGATTCTTTACCTCTGTGTCTTGTGTGTTTATATTTTAGAGGAGACAGTACAGTAGACCCTCGGTTATCCCAATGTGTCTCAGGCAATAGTAAAAGCGTTCGGATAAGTGAATAGTTTGGAAAATTGAAGCCAATATATTTATATAGTGTTTAAATACTCTAATAGAACATGCACCTGTACTCAAAATACTCTAGTAGAATAATGATTTCCAAGTTCGGGTAACTGAGGAGATGTATTGTAAAGTACACGGACTATGGAGAAGTACCCGATGACCCAGTCTGCTTCAAGACAGAGGGATTAAAAACTTTGTAGATTATGATACCACAGGAGGCCATTAATGCACTCATGGACTCCTGTGATACACTAATCATGTATAAGCATTAATTATGAACATACAATGTAAAACCATGTAATGATGTAATGCTTTACAGAACCTTACATGCAGTAAAACAAATCCAGTCACATGAAAAAGTTCATTTTACATCCAAGTAGAGATCAGTAACAAATGTACAGACTGTGTTAACATATTTATGGTGGTTGTACATGTACATCTATGTCACACCATTATCAGAATACTGGTTATGTTGATACAACACTCTAATAGTCAAGGAACACACATCACAACATGTTAGGTCTATTCCACTCGTTAAATCATCCTCAGTGATTGTATACTGACCACCACATCGGCAGGTAGTTGTGTACACTCCTTCACCTGTGAAATTTGCAATCAATAGATGAATTAGGTATACAGGCTGGGGCTACGATGCTTAGGGAACGCTCTATTAGAGTGTTTCCCAGTTGTGCCGTACTAAAATAATTTCATGCTCAATATTCCATGGGATATTTTTCACGAAAGTGTTTATTCCATTAATATAAAATTGATTGCATTTTAAAACCTACCTGTAATCTCAAACATTACTGATCAAACAATACAGTAGTACTGTTTAGGTAGGGATTGCCCCAAAAATTTCACACGCCGCCCAAAATTCTACCTTTGAAAATCATCCTAGAGACACCTTATGTAACAAAAATCACTTTACAGAATAATACTAGTTCATATAATATATAACAAAACACATAGTATAGTGCTGTAGCTCCCAAAATTGGCAATATTGTGCACTTTTTCATAAAGCCATGAAACTTTCCACATAAATAGTAGTCCTCAATACATGTAATTTTAGATATAGTGCCATCGCTGATTTGACCTTTGGTGACCTTTACAACCATTTTTGTACAGAAAATTGATCATTTTTGTCTTTAATTCCCTGAGGCAGTAATTACCTTGTTAAAACATGGTACCAAACAAAAGATCTTGCTGATAGTAACAGCTTGGTTTTTATTTGAAGTCAATAGGTGATTTCATTGCAAAGTTATGATCATTTTTATTAGCTGCAAAATTTGATAAATTTACCTGCCTTCGAGGTGTGAATTACCTGTGGGCAGATAATTATGTGTAAATTTATCAAATTTTGCAGCTAATAAATATGATCATAACTTTGTAATGAAGTCACCTATTGACTTCAAATAAAAACCAAGTTGTTTCTATCAACAAGATCTTTTGTTTGGTACCGTATTCTAACAAGTTAATTACTGCCTCAGGGAGTTAAAGACAAAAATGATCAATTTTCTGTACAAAAATGGCTGTAAAGGTCACCAAAGGTCAAATCAGCGATGGCACTATATCTAAAATTACATGTATTAAGGACTACTATTTATGTGGAAAGTTTCATGGCTTTATGAAAAAGTGAACGATTTTATGGTTGTGCCGCTATACTAACAGGTGGCCGGATCTAGAATTTATCAAAACTCAAATTTTAGTCCCACTGCCTCATTAACCACAGTCGCAAGCCAAATGAAGCAGCGCACAGCCACCATTTTATGCTACAATAACAAACTCACCAGTGGGATGTGCCTTTGGGGTTCCGGTGAGTGTAGGCCTTCTGTGCCTTGCCTTTTCTTTCATCTTCAATCAGGTTGCTTGCCTTCTTCATCCAACGAAACCATATCAAGGCATTAATTTTCGTATCAACACTTTCTTTCAGCAGCACCACAGAATTATTTCAAAGCTGGATTTCAGAAGCGCTTCAGTCTCGGTGCTACCATAAGAGGTATGCTACATAGCTAGATATCTGCAACTTCGTGATTAGGATCCCATTCACGATAGGTTTGTGACCACACCCATCAAATAAAGATCTAATAGTGATAGAGTACAGAGACCACACTTCTTAACAATCTAGCTATTTACTTAACAGTAAACAAGATGGCCTCACCCCTTATTGGTCTAGCTAGCCGTTGGACTCAAAATACTCTAATACAACAGTCATATGTGATATTCTAATAGAACAAGTGACACTGTAGCTAGCTGTGTTACAACAAAACACTAAACAAACTAGAATTGTTAATTTAAAAAATGAAGTAGGGATCTTTGCAATAAAAAGTAGTGAAACAACAGATGAATGATGGTATTACAGCATAGCTCTGTGAGAACTTTGGCAATTAGATATAACAATTATTTTGTTCAATGCCAAAGTAGGGACTCCTACCATCAATCATCTCTTGTTTCACTACTTTTTATTGCGTGGATCCCTACTTCATTTTTAAATTAACAATTTAAAATACTTGTATCATTGCCATTTTAACAGATTCACGAAGCTTTACTACTGTATAAAGAGTAACATCTGGTACAAACCAAATAGAGAATTACTGACTTAAACGACTATACTGGAGCCTTAATGCAGCAGCCTTGATATCATAACTTCATAAAAACAGGGGCACAGTGGACCTTTCATTTTCAAACACTAACTTATACGTCCCTTTTTCTTGTATATTACATTTTAGTCATCAAATTTACAACTCTGTACTTTAAAACCTTTGTAACTGTGGTATTAAGTGACACAGAAAAGCACAACCAGATCATTTATGAGAACAATTAATTACTCTAATAGAGCAATTACCATACAGTATTATGAACTCTTGCTACAAATATAATTCTGAGGTTCCACTCACTGTACAAAGTACTTACTTTCATCATACAACATGTCAGAAAGATCAATCTCCTCACTGATAGGATAATCTTGTGTTAATAGTTTGGCTACAGTAAGGCAATATGCCCATGTAAATAAATAGATGCCAAGATATACACACACATTCCGTAATTGATAATGTTTAGGTAACAATACTAAAGTGAGGTGGGACTTGCACGTTACATTGAGACCTTATGTATCCTTAGTAATCACCTTGCTACAGTAGACAATAAAAGATCACTGTTGACTGTAGTTGATATCTGGCTACTAAAATTTTTTTGTTTATTGTTTACCTTTCTTTCCTTCACACTTTCAGATCATATTTGTTGTACTGTGTATCTCACAGTACATTCATCCTTGGTCATTCTATAGGACAGATTTTGGAGGGGTCTCTAAACACATTATTTTGTATTATTATTTATTGTTCTGTAGACTGATTTGCACCATACTATTTGCATTCTGAAAGTGACACCAAAATTTATAGTCACTGGACGTGTTGGAGATAGTCTATAAATCAATTCCTGAAGAAGTGCAGACCAAACTCATAACTGAACACACATAATCATGTTGTATTGGGAGTTGAGGTTCACTAACTTCAACAATGTGCCAATTTACATGCTTAGTGGATGAAACACAAACAAAACTACCACCCACTTTACCAATTCTACTAAAGAAATTTCAATAACAATAGCAATCACTCTTAAACCTTCATTATTGCATAAGAGTACCTGCTAAGGCTGCTTATGTGTTTTACCTATGGGACCTCATGAACTTCTACGTTGTGACAACTATTATATCGATTTTCTGTATCTGAACACATTTGTTCCTAGAAAGTCTTCAGATAATTTGAAGTCCATTGGTTTATATACAGAGCTCCGTTCAGTTACTCTAACAAAACATACACTTCTAGAATAGAACACACACTAGTGATGACACACTCAAATTGAACAGACACTTGAGGTGTTCAGATAACTGAGGATACACTGTATGTGCAAATTACAAATCATCTTTCATACTGTGTGGTTGCTAGATGTCATAAGTAACTACGTATAGTGGTTGCTAGCAGTAACCACATCTCATGTAGTTATGAACACTTGCCATTACACATGTCTACTATTAAAATGCCCTATGACACGACCCCATGAAAAAATGCACAATTAGCTAGGACTGAAGGATTTCAGTACTCGGATAGTAAAATTGGTACTTGAGTACTCGTTATGACTACATGACCCAGCTCACATGATGCATTTGCAATCAGGTAGTGACACAATGAAGGCCATGTAGGGTTTGATTGGCGTTATTTCTTGTCAGGAACACTAACGTCAGTACTTCAATAAAGTGTGTGGATCATTGTTGTTACTGGAAAAGCTGTAAACTGCTTAAAGTCAGTATAAAACATGTCAAATGGGTATGACTACAAGTAGCTAGTGTTCGTGAGTACTCAATTGTTAACTCTAGAGAGTACTCGAATACCAAAAACATGATCATCCCAAAATTAGCATTTGGAGTTGCTTCATAGTGACTTATACCCCGTTTCATATTGAGCTGAGCCCTGAGAAAACAGCAAAAAATGTAAAGTGGATGTTTTCTCAGCATTTCAGACAACCGGATGATTTAGACCATTCATAATGTTTTGTGGAATGTTTGCCCTCTAGGTAGAAGTGACCCAACAGGTCGAAAAACAATGTAAATCATTTCATCTGTCTCATTAGAGCATATACGACTGCTCTATTAGAGTATCTTAATCTTCACAAGTGCTGAAGTCCCTATGAAATAAAGCAAGGGAATTCCATTTCCTTACCCTTTCCTATCCATAAAATCTATTACTGCTTGCACAAGATCTACAGCCATTTTAAGCACCTTTTTCCAGAGATCACATGATTTACATTTATTGTTGAGTTAGCAAAATGACGATCCAGAGCATCTAAGATTAAATGAACATTGTTCAAAAGTAGTACAGCCTAAATTGTCTAAACAGAATATTTTTCAAGGTCTGCAATGTTGATGATTGCAAATAAAACCACAGGTAATAAATCTTAAACAGTTGGATAAAATTGTATTGCTTTTGGCAGAAAATAACATTTTCACAAGGTGTATATATGTATTTACCCTCACCTTTGTTGACAGTATTATACTGATCACGTGCAGCAGGATCACTCAACAAATGATAGGCTTCTTCAATAGACACAAAAGTGCTCAAAGCCTGTTTCCGTTCCTCATCACTAACATCTGGTGGCAACTTGTCAGGATGGTACTACACAATAAAGATAAATCTGTGATTAAAGATACCGGAGGATCGCTCAAACACAAGCTTTTAAATCTTCATGAATAGTTGGCCTATGGACCTCTACCAACTTGGCATTTATATTTGTAATATCGTATAGCCTTAACTACCGCATAGCCTAAATATTTCAAGGGGCAAATTTTTCGAGGTTGAGCAATGTTGCTAAAAACAAAATTTTCGCGGATTTGCAAACACTCCCCAAAATGTATTAGACTACATGGATGTCTAAATATTTCAAGGGTAAAATTTTCGCTGATAATGTCCAAAACCGTGAAATCAGCAAAAAAGTCCCCCCTCGAAATATAGGGGGAAATTTTAAAGGTTAACCCAGATTTGCTGTTGTCGAGTAATGCATCTCCAGAACTGTAACTGCATACCTATCTGAGCCATTATCTGTGCAACGCATGGAACTGCAAGTCATTAAAATTTGTATCCATAGTAGCCATTACTGCACCTTTTTACTACACAATATTTTATAAACAATACTAAGATTCAGCAAGTTCCATAAGCCAAGCACTTAGGAGTTCATATTGATGAAACACTTTCTTGGGGAACTTCCACGTTAATTTTGTATAGATGCAACAAAGTAAATAATGTCCGAGCATTTTTGCAGTGTAATTTAAGACAATCTCCAACAAGTGCAAGGGAAAGATGCCACATTAGAGTACGCTTGTGTAGTTTGTTCACCCTATACTCTGATAAACTAGAAAAGTACAAAAGAAAGGAAAACAGCAAGATTTGTATGTAATGATTTTTCAATCTACTCTAGTGTCACTAACATGTTAAATGGACAACACTTCAAGTTAGAAGGGAAAACCTGAGACTGATAATGATCTATACAATTGTTAACAATCTTGTTGAAATTGAAACAGGGAATTCACTTATCAGGAATAATTTACCCACCTGAGGGCATTCAAATAGATTCAAGCAACCATTTACCAGAGTTAAATATTCATTTATCCTGATGCAATTAAATTGTGGAACAAATTACCAGATACTATAATTAATTGTACAACTTTAAAGATCTAATTAACAGTTAATAATATTTACACACACACCACACCTTTTATGTACGTTAACATTCGCTTTACACTCGTGTTACACTGGCTTGCTGAGTTCTGTACATTACAAATAATTAATTACAATCTCTTAGAATGGATTAAAAACTTCTTATCTAACAGAAAACAACAAGTTATATAAGTCTCGTTCCTCTCCAGTCTCCAGCGGTGTCCCTCAAGGATCTGTTAGGCCCTTTACTTTTCACTATGTTTGTCAATGGCATTCCATCAATTGTGTCTAGCCCTGTGTTCATGTTTGCAGATGATACAAAGATTTTACGTGCAATAGGAAACGATGAAGACTACATTACATTACAGAATGACTTAAATCACCTTTACAGATGGTCACAAGTCTGGCAATTGAAATTTAACATCTCCAAATGTAAGCATCTCCATTATGGCCCAGCTCACCATCATGGCTTCTATTATCTTAATGGAATTCCAATTGACACAGTTACATCCCACAACGACCTCAGAATTATCTTTGATGACAAGCTTAAGTTCCATGATCATACCACTAAAGTCACACACAACCAAAGCTAATCGAATACTTGGTATGATCATGAAATCCCTTTGACTCAGATATGTTATCTAAGTTGTTTACCACACTATAGTATATTCACGTTGAACCGAATCCTGAAAAACGGCTAAAAATTAAAAGTGGATTTTTCTCAACAGAGTCAACATTTCAGTCAACCAGATGATTATTGGTAACAGCAAAGGTGTCAACGTACGGTTTGGCTCCATTACAAGTTCGGGAAAGGGCTGTATTGGACACTG
This sequence comes from Dysidea avara, assembly GCF_963678975.1. Classification (NCBI taxonomy): domain Eukaryota; kingdom Metazoa; phylum Porifera; class Demospongiae; order Dictyoceratida; family Dysideidae; genus Dysidea; species Dysidea avara. Next base: position 13,597,756 of record NC_089274.1, read on the forward strand.
TATTTATATGGCTTCCCCATAGGAAATGTATTGTGAAAATTTTGATTGACCGTAAATACTATATCTAACATTTGAACAACAAGATTTTGAAATATTTTTAGCGGGTCAAGCAGTACTACAAATGAGCCAAATTTCAAGATCATGTGTAATTGCATCCATGAGTTATTAAATGTTTTTGAGGGTTCAGCTCAACATGAACATACTATAGTTCGACCCATCTTGGAATACAGCAATGCCATTTGGGAACCACTATTTACCCTTGATCAGAGAAAGGTTGAAAAGGTACAACGTAGAACTACCCATCTCCTCCTACACTGAGAGGCTGTCACTACTATCCTTACCATCACTGTTGTATAGACGCCAGAGGGGTGGTCTAATTTTTCTAATTCTTAACGACTACTTCAGCTCTAACTTTACTAATCTATACACCTACTCCACTACTACTGTTACCAGGGAACAGTTGTTTAGGCAACACATTCAAGATTATTATGCAGATCTAATTACTTTATGAACAGAGTGATTACAGTTTACCTACCTCTGTTTTGTTTTTAATTTTTGTTTTTATCTGCTTTACCAGTTAGGCACTGGAGGGCGAACACTGGAGGCAAAGCCTGTACGAGGTGTTTACCACCAGCCAAGGAACCTTAGCTAAAATCGTTGACTAAAGTGAAACGGAAAAAATCCATCCCTAGCCTGCCTTTGATCTGCAGGCCACCCGGATACCGGCCAAGCGCCACACTCGGTGTGGTCAAACCAGGGAGGCCAGCTAACTAGGGGAAAGTTGTTCTGTTTTAGAAAATACTTCAATTAACACCCTTTAAATCGCAGTTAGATAATTATTTACATTTTAGATTTACTTTTGCATAATGTTAATGCATTGATCGGGTATACAGGCTTTGCCTTTACCCGTATTTAATCATAATCATAATAGATAAATTTCATAAGAAATTTTAAACCGTTGCCCCTAGCAACCTGAATTTTGCATTATTTTGTAGGTGTGAATGTCAAAAGTAACATCTCCAATTTTTAAAAAGATAACATATATAGGTCATGAGATATGACATTCTAAAGTTTGCAGTTTTCCCATACATTATCTATGGGAGGGGGTAACAGTTGCCCCTTCTGGGAAATCACATGGATAATGTATGGGAAAACCACAAATTTCAGAATGTGATATCTCATGATCTATATACTCTGTCCTTATAAAAATTTGGAGAGGTTAAATGTGAGATTCACACCTACAAATAATGTTAAATTGAGAAATGACATTAATTGAATTTGTTGTTTTCCCACACATTATTTATGTGATCGCCCAGAAGGGGCAACTGTTGCCCCCTCTCATAGACAATGTATGGAAAAATGACAAACTTTAAAATGTTACATGTATATCTCATGACCTTTTTATGCCATCTTTTTAAAATTTGGAGATGTTACTATAGACATTTATCCCTACAAATATTGAATTTAGGTTGCTAGGGGCAACTTTAGTTATTATGAAATTCATCCATTACAAAAGGACTACAATTATTTAAGAAGCGCTTATGCATGGAAATTTCAGACTAACCTTTAGAGCCAATTCTTTATACTTTTGTTTTACATCTGAATTACTTGCATTAACTGGGAGACATAAAATAGAATAAGCTTGAAACAACCCGTCCTCTTCACGATCCATTTCACGCACGACCGGTTATTAGACCGCGCACCTGGAGCTTATTATAGCGAGTCAAATTTGTCCTTTTACAAGTCCTTTTCATTTCCAGAGTCGTTTCCAAATGGCATACCAAAGCGAAGAATCTACGTTAAGCAAGAAAGATGAATGGGAAGAAATAGAAGAGGAGATTACTTGTTCAATATGTGATGAAGTGTTTACCGAACCAAAGACAATTCCGTGTCTGCACACGTTCTGTGAGAACTGCATCAAGTCCGCCATAGAGGTAGGGAAACAGATGGGAAGGGATGTTTGTTGTCCAGTGTGTCGAGCAGGGCTACCAGAAGACCTGAAAGCGGTGCCGACAAACTTTTCCACCAAACGATTGATCGAAATATTCAAGAAGCGGCAATCATCAATGAAACAGAAAGCCGGAAACGAAATGAAATGCGGTGGATGCGAAGAAAATAATCTCGCCATTATGTGGTGTGCAGATTGTGAATGTTTGTTGTGTGAAGATTGCTATAAACCTCATGGCACAATGAAATTCTTCAAGTCACACAAAACTGTGACAGTCGACGATTTTATGCGAACACCCAAGGAAATGCTAAGCACTCATTCTAAACTGCAGTATTGCAGTAATCATAGTGCCCAACTATTGGATCTCTTTTGTACAACTTGTAACACTTTGATCTGTCGAGACTGCACCTATGTTGATCACAAAGACCACCAGTACAACTTTGTCGATAAACTAGCTGATATGGAACGTGAGAAGGTCAAATTGTTAGCTGCTTCACTGAAGGTGACACTGAAACAAGTAAGAGCTGCCATTAAGAAAGTGGAGGCTTCTGGTCATGAAATTGAAAAGAAATATGAGGAGGAAGTTGCACAGCAAATAAAACAAGTCTACCACCAGCTGCACCAGTATCTTGAGCAACAAGAGTGCAATGACCTACAAGAAGCAGATGCCACAAGGAATAGCTTATGTGATTCTCTTAATTGCCAGAAAGAGGAGTTAAAATTTTTAGAACAGTTGCTGGTCAGCTGCGATGATTTTGTTTCTGATGTTTCCATGGCACAAAAGTCTCCACAGCTGCTGACATACAGCAGGTATATTACTAGTAGAGTAGATGAATTAACAAGTAAGGTACAGCAAGCTAAGCTTGATCCAGTTTGTGAAGCAAACCAGTTGATGTTGTCCAGTGTTAATTGTGATACCAGCGTTAATAAACTTAAGTCTCTTAGCACTCGTTTAATACAGGTCCCCAAGGACGGTGCAGTTAGCAGTGATAATCTGGCAAATGTTAAGGCTTCATCGACTATCCGAGATTATGCATCCATCCAGCAGCCAGTACAAGTCATCGACAAATATAGTGCTAAGCAAAAGAAATTATGGTGGCCTTACCTTTTGGCTATAGCGCCAAATAATAGGCTTATTACTCGTGACTATTCTACCGATTGTAAACGCATGCTGGTATTAGATGATCGGTTACAGTATTTCTGTGATATTGGAGTAGGATCCTACAAGTGTCCCACTGGATTAGCCGTGAGCAAGTTGGGTTATTTGTACATTGCAGAATTTATCCACGGCTGCATTAAAAAGTTTAAACTGTCAGGGGGAGAATTATTGTTAAAATTTGGCTCTCTTGGTGCAGGTAATGGCCAGTTTCAAAATCCTCGTGGCTTGTTATCCTCCCAGTCTGACCAGCTGTTCGTCTGTGATAGTGGTAATGACAGAATTCAGGTGCTACAAAATGATAAATACTCCTACTCATTCGGTCGACATGGAAAAGACCCAGGTAAATTTGATTGCCCAGTTGCATTGTCAATGAACAATGCAGAAGATCTTCTATTCATCACTGAGCTTAAGAATCACCGGGTCCAAGTTTTCTACCCTGCAGGCCAATTCATTAGGGTGTTTGGTGACTTTTCTTCCACTTCATATACATTACAAAACCCTTATGGTGTATTCTACACACCTGATGATCATCTTTTGGTCAGTTCTGGTAGAACCAACTGCGTGCTGATATTTAAAGAAGATGGCTCTTTTGTATCTGCCATTGATGGCACTATTCAAGGAAAGGAAATATTTTCTAAACCTGTTGGAGTACTGATGATGAGTAATGGACAGATAATAGTAGCCGGACATGATTCCCACAATTTGGTAGTGTTTTAGTGACAATATTTTGTACATTTTTGTGGTAGTTTTATAGAAGCGATTTTAAAAATTTCTCACCTAGTAATTTGCATTGATAGTATTCAAACCATTTGCTGGCGAGAAGTTGACATTTAAGTATAATTATGCAGGTTGCATGCAGAGTTGATCTCAGATTCCAGCTGTTGTGACTCCTTTGGCACATGCCTAGATTGTGTGTTGCTGGGGATCAAGTCACTACTGAATTTTTTCTGCATTCTTCATGTTTTCATGTGTTTTCTTTTTATTTGCCTTGCTTTTTTACTACAGGTAGAAGAGAAAAGTCTTTCAGCAAAACTCTCTACATAGTGACATCTTTGTAGCTGAACTCTTTACAGGTTTACTTGCTATGCAGCTAAACTCTCCCATTATTTGTAACATAGCTGAACTCATTTTAGGCTTTGTGTAGCTGAACTCTCTACAGGGTGACTTTTAATGTAGTTGAGCTTTCTATAAGGTGACTGGTAACTGAAGTAGAGGTTAAATTTGGCAATTAAGTTGGTGATCTTCTTTAAGGACTTTATAATTATGGTAGTAAATCCCCACTAGCATAGGCATAGCAACAAGCTACAGGGCTTGGCCCCTCCACTTCAAATTAAAGATCGATATACTCTAATAGAGCAGTCAGATACTCCTGTAAAGCAGTCCTGTACTCAAATGAAGCATTTAGATGCATTTGCAATAAAAGTAGTTAAGAAAGTAACAAAATTCAATCTTAGAAAGGTAAGTTTTGAAAAATTTCCTGTCCATCCTTTACACTTTGCCTTTCCCTTTATCTTCAATCATGCTGGTTGTCATATTCTACGGTATAGTGTGAATATCAAAGTTGTTTTCAGGGATAATGAAACACCTGGTTGACTTCCATCATCACAGGTCATAGTGGCTTACTGCCATTAACAGAGAAAGGAATTTGCTACTTACTGCCTGCAACATGACATGGCGTGATTAAAGTGAACCAGGTGTTTTTGTCACCGGGTCCAGGGACAATAGAAATTGCCCAAACACAAGCCTTTAAATCTTCATGAATAGTTACCTCAACTTGGCATTTATATTTGTAATATCAAGCCTTAACTACCATATGGCCTAAATATTTCAAGGGGAAAATTTTTCGAGGTTGAGCAATGTTGCTAAAAATAAAATTTTAGCGGATTTGCAAACACTCCCCAAAATGTATTAAACTATATGGATGTCTAAATATTTCAAGGGTAAAATTTTCGCTGTTAACACCCTGGTAAAACCGTGAAATCAGCAAAAATTTTCCCCTCAAAGTAAAACAGCCAAGCTGTGAAAAAAGGCCTGGGTGAAAAAAGTTGTAAAATCAAAGGTGGCGGCCAACAAATGGCTGCAATGATGTTAATGCTAATAAAATTTAATAATGGCCTTACGTTGTTAAAACTTAATGTTGTTAAAACTTAATGTTGTTAATGGCCATTAATTGCAGCCATTTGTTGGCCGCCACCTTTGATTTCACAACTTTTTTCACCCAGGCTTTTAAGGCTGCACCTTTATTCACAGCTTGGCTGTTTTTGTGCGGATATTATTTATATTGCCATACCAAGGTTGAAATTCTATGACATTCGATGTACCTATCCATTAAATCTCTTAATTATTGAAAATCATTCCTAAAAGTATTTCTAGAATATGTTTAGCAAATAACTGTAATAAGGTGTTGCCAGCAGGACAAAAAAAGTGTAACCACTTGTAGCCCACCTACTATACACCTTGAATATGCTGCCTCCCCTTTGTAAAATCCTACCTCTGTCATATTAAAGCAAATATGACTGGATTTAGGTACAGGTATGATTTTTTAAATGCATTAATTTTTACATCCTTTGTTTCATAACAATTTTCCTCTGTTGTACAAAGAAGTTCAGGAGTGTAGCAGTGTGGCATGGGTCCACCCACAAGGGTGTAGAGCAGTAAAGTTCTGGTTGACACCACTAAGGAAAAGCTTTAAAAGTAGAGGAAACTCACAAATTAAAGTTAGAAACAAAATTTGAGGCATATGTACATGCCAGGTAGGTTAACTTTCCTTTGAGGCGGTTTATTAAATTCTGTGCCAGCCTTATATGGGTGCATGAAGTGAGTTTCCGAAGACATTATGAATTCCTATTGCAATGCACTATATGGATGCAAAACAACTGAAAATCGTATATCTATAGCCTCATAGGCTACCAGGAATAACAAATTCCTGCAAGGTGAAAGGGTGCCCTTTCTTACATGAACAAAAGTGAAGGGCATCCTCAAGGTTTGTCTAAAGAATTTGCATGAGAAAACATGATAAATGCTACTAAAACAGTTTAGAAGATACTAACTGTACTTCTGTATGGTTTTTCAAGTTACACTTCCTTAGTAGTGCATAGCAATGTAATAAACAAATTACAAAATAATTTATGAATTATGAAATACACTAAATACAAACCAAAGTCTAATTATCTAGCTAAATTAATGATCCCATATACATATACATGTTGATTAATTGCCTAAGTTGATAGTATTATTAGCTACATCAACACCTAGCTAGCTGGTTTTAGAAGTAGCACATCTAATTTTTTTTTGCATGTGTGTTTTAGAAATCTTGTATCCCTTGACTTGTGGAGATGGAGGGAAGTCACTAACTATACTATGACAGTGTTGGCTGAGAACTGTCCCAACCTTCAAGAATTGGATATTGGATAGTAGTATGTGCAATGTATCTATACCATACTTGCTTTAATCATTACAATACAGTCAGGAAGGGTTTTGCAATGGACATGTGGTTCACGCCATATTCATGTAGATATTTTGGTGGATGTCCTCGCTTGTGCCTCTATTAAGTTTGACTCGGGAACATTACCAGTACTGCTTATCAAAACCTAATAATTACAGATTTACAGTAGTTGCAACACCTGAAAGATTATTATTTTTCACATCATTATTGAGGACATACTGTAATACCAAGAGTCCATCTTTATGGACTTTAGTAACACACATATATAGCAAAATTAATAGTGTTTGTACTGTTATTATCCACGTTTAGTGGTCAGCTTACAGGAAATATTAATGGCATTGAAAATCCAGTTGAAAATATTTATGAAATGGCCAAAACTGAAAACGATTTTTCTCACTGTTGGAGGGTCAGACTTGAGAGTAAAAGTGTGTGTACATATGTATATTTTATGAATTCATACTGTAGGTTTATCACTGGCAGTGTGGTGGAGGTTATTGCTAGTTTTTGTCCACAGTCAGAACAGTTTGATATAGCTGGATCAAATTGAGTGACTCCAAATTCTATCAGCATGTATGTTAGCTGTTTAACAAAAATTGTAATGAAAATTTACATTTGAAAAGCCATGAAACAAGGGATGTCATCCACAGCTGCACAGTAATAGTATTGGACATTTAATTCCTACTTCAGTCATATATACAGCCTGGCAATGGTACGTATGTACGTATAGCAGCCATGACTTAAGTAGGATTAAATGTCCACCATAGCTACAGGTGTCCCTTGTTTCATGACTTATTATATGTAAAATTTCTAATTTTTCCGTACATTTGTTTGTTTACTTTTGGTATTACAGTATGATGAACTAGCACCTACAGTATCAAAGGAAAGAATGGCACCAGTTATATTATTACACAACTGAACATGCATGCACTCCTACTATTAATTGCTGAAAAGTGAAGTTGTCATTTTATTTGTTTTCTACCAAGTTCCACCTGTTATACAGCATTACAAAATTAATGAAGAACAATATAAGAGGTACCACTGAAAACTACAGAAATTACGACTGAATGATGTCTTTATTATCAACTAGTGAAAAGTGAATCAAGTAGTCATTCCACTGCATTTTCAACTATGTCCCACCTGTTGTACACTGTTACAACTGAATAACAGTACAAGAAGTGCCCCTGCAATTAATCCAACCAACCACCACGGATTTTACAGGTGCATGGTTCCCATGATAGTCTGTAGTCCACTGAAACCATGATGTGTATGCTACTATGAATCAACACCTACACGGTAGTGGAAAAGAAATGGAGGACAAAGGTACAATCGTAGAAACAAGGATAAAACCCTTCGAATAGTACTGCACTGTGGTACTATCATTTTAAGGATGCAGCGCAAATTAAGTAAATACAATATAATTACAATACATAAATTTAAGCTAGAACTATTAATAGGAGCTGAGCAGCTATGATAGCAGTGGCTCAGTAGTTAATGGTTTGGGTGTTGGTGTGTAGGTCCCTGGATCCTGGTTTGAACCCTGGACAGCTTTGGTTTGACATTTTTCATGCACTTTCTTAACCTCTTGGTGACTATTCTATTAGAGTAACTCAGCCCTGCAACTGCACCTGTTCTTGTTACCCTGTAGCTGTTACTCCAGTTTCTATCACAAAAGGTTTGCAATGTACACACCAATTTTTCATAAGCGGCTTACGCTGTAGCCATGGCAGAAAATTGATCTTTTTTGCAGATAACAATATGAATATTAAATAGATCAGCTTCAAACTTAACACATTAATTCACATTCATAAACTGTTTGTGTGCATGTACCACATGTCAAGACAATCAAGTAACATGTTTGCCTTTATAGCATTTTGTAAAGTGTGTGAAAGAAGAATCTAGTCTCCCAAAATCTAAGGCTTTTTAAGAAAACAAGTTTGCAAGAAACTTTGGCCGAATGGTTGGCTCAAATTTGGGTGTGTGGCCTGGAGGGAAGCTATAATGGTTAATTTACTTCACTCACCTTTATACATATGTACAAACCATCCACTCTTCTTTTTCAGTGTTGTGTGTTCTTTCTTCAGCACTACAGAATGCCTGATTTCCCACCACTATCAAATGATTGTGGTTAGGGTTGGAATGTGTACAAGGGCTCCGTCTGCCTGGGAGTAACTTAATAAGCAACTTTTCTGTTGATCATTAACCATACCAACATGAAGCTTGATAGTTAACCTGTTTATGCAGGATAGCTCAAATGGTATGAGAGCAACTGCACAAAGATGCTTGGGTGCTATACCGCCGAAACATCAACCATGCATATACCCTTAGAACCATACATCAGATCAGGATCAGGTAAGAAGTCAAGTATAAGGACCAATATTTTGTAAATAACAGACAGACACCTAGGTGGAGCCCTCGTACTGTCACATCCCATGATGGAGATGCCGACTGAGCTATCAGTTGACGGCACTGGTAGGCTCCTACCAGTATAACACACACACACACACACACACACACACACACACACATGATACTTTTATTTTGAATTGTTTTAAACCAAGAAGAATTGAAAACACCTCATTAAGCCATAAGTACACCTATAAATTACCTGGTGGTGATGGCTTCATCACCACTGTATTATTATTATTATTATGTGTAAAAAGGAAAGAAGGCAAAAGCCTGTGATACCTTATCATTACAAAAAAAGGTTAACTTAAGACTAAGTTAGTACAATATAATTAAAAATCATTTGAGTCATTTGATCTGAGAAGAAATCATCAAGCTGGTTCTTTAATACATTTAGAGACTGTGCCGTAACTACATAATCTGGTAAACTGTTCCAAGAATTTACTGCTCTTACTGAAACAAAGTGACACCTTGCCCTGGCAGTAGCATGGGGCTTGTATAGCTTGTACATGTGGCCTCTAGTTGAAGTGACTGAGGAGATGGTAAAAAGGTCAGAAAAATCAATGCCAATATCATTGTTAACAAGGCGGTATAGTAATATCATATCACCTCTTAGTCGACAATATTGCAATGAAGGTAAGCCCAGTATACGTAAACGTTCTGTGTAAGGAGTGTCTTTCAAGCCACCAAGTGTTCTAGTAGCTCTACGCTGGATCTTTTCGATGTTTTGTTGGTCAAGACTGTAGTGTGGCCCCCAGATAATGTTACCATACTCAATCACTGGTCTTACCAAAGACTTGTAAAGAGTAACAAACATGTGGTTATCTGTGAAATGAAAGGTCTTCCGAATAATAGTCAGTGTCCGATTAGCTTTGGAGATCACAGATGTGGCATGGGAACGAAATTTACGGTTATCATCAATGAGTACCCCAAGATCTTTGATTGTATCACTGGAAGATATTATTGTACCCTGAATATTGTACTCGCCATACTCATGTGGTGGATCAAGATGCAATAAGAAGCATTTAGAGATGTTAAACCTTAGTTGCCACTTGTTGGCCCAAGCTAACAACTTGTTGAAATTATCTTGTAACTGCTGAAAATCCTGAGCATCCTGTATTACACGAAACATTTTTAAATCATCAGCAAATTGTAAGACAGAACTACTGACTTGAACAGGAATGTTGTTAACATAAATATTAAACAACAGGGGACCAAGCACAGAGCCTTGAGGCACACCACTGAGAACATTACACCAAGATGAAGTTTCACCATTAATAACCACTCTTTGCTTTCTGCCCACTAAAAAGCCTTTTAACCAGCCTAGGAGGTTCCCTGTTAAGCCATATGACTCCAGTTTAGTGAGTAATCGAGTGTGAGGAACTGAATCAAAGGCCTTAGCAAAATCGAAATAAATAATGTCAACTGAGTGGCCCTGTTCAAGAGATTTGGTCCAACAGTTTAAGGCAGTGAGCAGTTGGGTAACATAAGATCTTCCAGCAATGAAACCATGTTGGTGAGGAGTGAATAAATTATATTTGACCATGTGTTCCATTATTTTGTCCTTGATAACACTTTCCATCATTTTAACAATAGGAGAGGTGAGTCTATAATTACTAGTAATAGTGTGGTCACCTTTCTTGAAAATAGGAGTGACTAAAGCCTCTTTCCAAGCGTCAGGCAAAGTAGAAGAGTTAAAAGATTTATTAAACAAAATTGATAGCGGTACACTGAGCTGTTGTCCACATTCCTTCAGTGATAATATTGGCCAACCATCTGGTCCCGATGCTTTGGCTGGATTGAGCATAGACAATTTAGCATATACTTCTTGTGGTGTAAATTCTATGTCACTGAGTGGATCCACAACATGGGGCATATAAAATGAAGGCATGGAGGATAGATCTTCTATAGTAAATACACTAGCAAAATAATTATTTAACAACATGCACTTCTCACTATTTATCAGAATATAAAACTGCATTGTGAGGACCATGAAGAGAGTTAGTTAATGGGTGTACTTTTAATTGAGTATATTTCCAAAGCTGCCTAGGATTTTCTTTGGCTTGAGAGACTAACTTGTTTTCATAGTTAGAGCGTAAACGTCTCGTCAAGTTTCGTAGTTCATTTCTTAATTACTTGACAGTAACATAGGTAATCATCCCAAGAATTACTATGGATGTACTTATTCGACAGTTTGCGTTTTCTGTTTCTTAAATTGAGGGCTCTTTGGTTCATAAAAATACACTATTTCTTTCTAGGTACATCCTGAGGAACGCAGTCATCAAGAATATCTGTGAATGTTTTTGCAAATAATTGCCAAGCAGAGTGAATGTTCAGGGGTGACAAAATTTCATCCCAGTTGACTTCTTCAATCAAATTTCTCATCTTATCAAAATTAGCTTGGCGTAAATTATATCTAGGTAAAGTTGATTTGGTACAAGTAGAGTAACATAATAAATTGAACTGAAGACACACATGGTCACTAGAACCAATACCAGGGAGGTAATTTATGGTATTTATCATAGCTTCCTCATTAGTAAAAACTAAGTCTAAAACATTAGCAGTAGTGTTTGGTCTATAATGAGTTGGTTCTGTTACATGTTGAGATAAGTAAGAATCGTGAATTGCATCTAGAAACATTTGTGAGTATGATGTACTACATGACAATGATGACCAGTTGATATTGGGGTAATTGAAATCACCACAAATGAGAACATGATAAATGCAGCCCACCAGCAGTGAGTCGTGACCTCTAAGAGTTACTTGAATCCAGATATGCTCGACAAAATTGAAACTATCAAAAAGGACTTTACTGAAGGATAACTTCTCAGAAACATAGATACCCACACCACAAACAGAAGATGAGATAGCAACATCTGGAAAAATAGGAGAATAGCCATTGAGGGACATACGTGCAGAGGTTAATGTATTACAGTGAGCTTTTGGTAAAATTTCAGTGATTAGTATAGTATCTGGCTCATGGACCGATGACCCCTTCAGCTATTATGGGTTGTGTATGTGTTGCTGGATTTTATTAAAATGGAGTAGCTCTCCTGCATAACCATTGGCTTATTTTTTTTATTGTACATAATTGTAAACTTCATATGGCTTATGAGTATAACACAATATGCTTTGATTAATTAGTAAAACTAAGAGCCATGTATTATATTAATGGCCCAAAGTGGTGCATACATTTTTAGTCTCAGACACAGCTAAGCAAAAAAAAAAATATATATATATAGGCCAAATGCCAATTAAGTTAATAAAAGCATATCTAGATCTGGATGGGACCTCGTTTGCTTTCAATGTGACATACGGAGAACTAATATAAATATTAATTGTGTGAATAAGTTGAGATTATTTTATAGTGTATACCAAACATTATTGCATTCCTTTACCAGATCACAAATCAAAAATGATTCAATTCAGGGAGACGCTGCATGTACTTCAGGAAGATATTTAATTCACACAAATTTAAAGGCACAATTGCAAAAAGCTATGTGTTCACCCTTAGCCTTTTGGAAGGCTGCTAACTAAAGTTGCCTAGTGCTAGCCCAAAGTATATAGTATAGTGCACCCACAAAACCACGGAACATTTAAAACCACAGAACCTTCATAACCTCTGGAACCACAAAACTAGAACCATGGAACCTCCAGAACCATGCATGAAATCCCCATCGAATTAAAGCATCAAATCTTCACAGTGGCTGAAAAAGCTGCATTCAGATCAGGAACTTGATCTGCCTACTTACTGGAGGACACTTCACCCACTGAAACCCTCACTTGGAGCCTTCCCTGTTTGAGCTACGCACAACAGGCAAGGAGGATGATTCCAACAATTATAACAACCCTTGTAGACTATTATGGATACTGACTTAATTTAAACTTGTGTTATCTACTAACAATGTAATGGATTCCATTAAACCGGTTATTGTATGTAATACCTATTCACACTATAATGAAGATACAAACAGCTAGCTTATTATAATGTGCACACCTTACAAATATGTCATTTATCTACTGTGATAGCAAGAGTTTGCTTCCAAATGAATGTTTGTCCATCGTCACTTAAACATGGCACACGCTGTGTTATTTCATAGCAGTTATCATCACTCATGTGAATCTCTCTGAGAGTCATAATATTCTGTACAGAATTTTCAATCTTCTTGACTCCAGCTGATTCAAAATTGTTTCCATATAGATACAACCATTGCAAATTCATGTTACGAGATAGAATAGCTGCTATGTCATTTACACCTGCATCACTGATATTGTTTTTAGAAATATCAAACAAAGTCAGGTTCATGGTGCGCAAAGCTAATCTTAATGATACCTTCAGATTGTAAATTATTTGTACTTAAATTGAGGGATTGTAAATTCACATACTGAGACAAAGCTGAAGCAATATCATCTGCTGCTTCTACACCAGCATTGGTGCTGGTATTCACAGTGAAGTAGGAGACTGCATTTCAACTGTTTTGTGTCATAACACTAACTTGTACCACCTAAAATTGGATGGAAATATTGAACTACACGCACTCGGCATTAGTAAGATCACAAGAGCTTTGTTACACAATGTAACCCTGACTGTGTTTAGCATTGCTTGCATGTGTGAAAGACCAAGCAATTTTAGAGTCGAAGTGTTCTTCAGGACACTTGCAATACTTATCATACCTGTTGTTTCTATGTTATTCCAGCCAAGCGACAAGTCCTGTAATTTAGTATTATGGGATAAAATAGCTGCAATTTCTTCTGCTGCTTCTTGACCAAACCTGTTGCTACTAATGTTGAATTTTGTCAAAGTTGAAATATTGTGTAAACTTCTTCTAAGTATCCTAATGCCTGTCAATTGCAAATTGTTTCCACTAAGGTCTAGTTCTTGTAGCTCAGTATTGCAAGACAGTACAGCAGCAATGTCATCTAATGCCTCACTAATTAAGTTGTTAGATAACTTTAACGTTTTCAGTGTTGTAGTTTTGCACAATACACCAACAACTTTAATGACACCTGCTGCCTGTAAATTGTTACCACTCAATGATACATAACGTAAGTTATTATTAGACAAAGCTAGTGTTGTGGTATCGACACCCATCATTCTGTTAGTGGTATGAAAAATTGGTGTTAGAGCTTTAATTATTTTCATAGGTACAGGTACATTGTCTTCCAAATACAGTTCCTGTAGTTTAACACTATGGTGTAAAACACTGGCAATATCACAGGCTGCTTCACTGCTGATATTGTTATTTGAAATATCTAAAACTGATAGCAGTGGAGTATGAGTTACTGCTTTGAAAATTGTAATAGCACCTGCTGATTGCAAATCATTTCCACCTAAGCGAAGATATTGCAACTTATTATTATAGGACAAAAGAGCTGCAATGTCATCTGCTGCTTCAACACTAACGCCATTACTGGAAATATCAAATGCAGTTAATGAATGCATGTCCTGTAGAGCTCTTGCAATTTTAATTATCCCTGTTGCTTGTAAGTTGTTATTACCAAGGAGTACAAACTTCAGTTCAACATTGTGAGACAGCAGAGTTGCAATATCATCTGCTGCATCACAATTAATTTTGTTCTCTGAGACAACAAATGCACTCAAAGATGAAGCATTCTCTAATGCCCGCACAATCTTGACAATACCAACAGTCTGCAACTCATTTCTGCTCAAATTCAAATAATGCAGTTCAGAGTTATGAGATAAAACAGCTGCAATGTCATCTGCTGCTTCAATTTTGATGAAGTTATTGTAAATGTTAAAAATGTCAACTTTGAAGTGCTCTTCATACCTTGTGCTATCTTTTTGATACCTGCTGTCTGTAAGACATTACAACCAATATCTAGAAATTTTATATTAGGATTGTGAAACAAAATATTTGTAATATCATCTGCTGCCTCATGATTAATTTGATTAAAAGAAAAAGCAATCCTTTCTAAAGTTGAAGTAGCTTGTAGACTTCTAGCAATCTTAGTGATACCAATTGTTTCAAACTTGTTTCTGGAGATTTTGCAGCATAGTATTATGAGATAAAACTACTGCAATATCATCGGCTGCTTCGCTACTAGTATTGTTGTTAGAAATATCAAGAGTTAACAAAGTCAAAGTACTCTGCAAGGCTCTGGCAATCTTGATGGCACCTAATATTGTTATACTGTTCCCAGTTAAAATTAAATACTGAAGGTCAGTATTATGAGATAAGACAGCTGCAATGTCATCAGCTGCTTTATCACCCATAGCATTGCCAGCAACAGTAAATAAAGTCAAAGTAGAAGTGTTCAGCAAGCTTTGTGCTATAATAACAAAATCCTATGGTTGTAAATTGTTATTATTCATATATAGCGATTGCAATTTATTATTTTGAGACAACACGGTAGCAATTGAAGGGGTCAGTGGAAAAAGGGGACATGTGCCATTTTAAATTTTCCATTTTCTAAAAATTAGAATTGTCTGTTATAGCCATGTTAATTAGGCCTGCGCCGATTATATATGCCAGCATAATTTGGGGCATAATATAGGAAGCCAAAAGCATCAGCATAATGCCAGCATATTAGGCAAAATTTTTGTGCATTGGTTATGTGAGAAGCTGAAATTCTGCCTATTTTGCATGATGCAGAATAGGATAGTGTGCAAACATGGTAAAAATCAGATTTACAGCAATGTTGTGAAGAAAAGATTAGTTGAAGATCGATATACTCTAATAGAACAGTCACCGCATAATGAAATATCCTAATAGAACGTTCACAGATGCATTAGGTACTCTAATAGAGCAGTCAAGACACAATTTTATATGACCATATTTGGAGCATAATGGTACACAACTGGGCATAATTTGAGTAGGGACCCGCCGATTATGCTCATAATTTTACCTATTATGCTATGCTGCACTGCTCAAAAATTCACATATTATGCTTAAATTAATGCTCAATATTTACCTATTATGCTCGATTATGCTCAATGTTCATGCCTTAGTTCATATGCTTTGCTACTAGTTTAACACTATATAGAAAGAAAAAAATGAGTGGCTGGAACACAAATAATAAATTCTTGCTGCATGTCTGCATGTAAGAGACAAGATCGATATACTCTAATAGAACAGTCAGTTTGATGATTGTTCTATTAGAGTTACTGACTGCTCTATTAGAGTATATCGATCTTATTTTGCAATTGTCATTTTTCCAGCAAGAGTTTACACTATCGTACAAATATTTAACCTATTATTAGGCATTCCAGTATCCGAGATTTTTTAATAAAAAAATTCTCCGTATATTCCCCAATAGAACCCTGGCACAAAATGACAACTCAGTCGTGTTTAACTTGGTACTGTTCCGTCGTCCGAGCTCCAATGAGGATGAAAATCGCTGTGGGGTTTGTCCACACGCTGATCATCATGAAAATCTTAGTTTTATCGTGCGCGTTACATATAAGTAAGTTCTGTGTTGTTTTGTAATCTTTTCAAACCTTGTAATGTATGTAGAATACTTTAAAACTTAAAAAAACGTACTGTCGGGTGGAAGGTAGTCACTGGTGCTTACTTTAAAGTGCGTAGTTACTTCACTCGGGTTAGCGATTTTCAGCTCCAGAGCAATTTTCTGATGGCTGTGTCATCAGCTCAAAAGTATAAACCACTTCAGAGTCGGCATAGCTAACAATGCCATAATTGAAACCACAACTCCACCTTAGGTATTGTTGCATCATTGTGGCACCTCCACTTTAGTTGTTTACTTTATAAGTTGCTAACTTGATGTCTTTACCAACTTGAGATAGCCACTTGCCTATGGGTATATACCACTGTATTGAGAAGTGTGCAGTAGGTGAAACATATTTGCTCACCACAAAGCATACAAAGATCGCTGAGATCCAATAAGACCTGAAGTTACTCTCATTACATGTACAAATTTGCAGCTAGGAGCAACTGCAGTTTCAAGATAGTCAAAATTGCTAGATGGCTTCCTGATTCAATTGTGCCATTTTTCCTTGTAAAATGTATGGGGAGCCATGGAGAAAAAATGTACCTTTTTTCAAGCATTGTGCATGCCAAAGTAGCTAATTCCAACCCAACAAACTATATATTTCTGAGATCGACAATCAATACTCTATCTATTGAGCATATAAAAAGCCCATTTTTCCAAAATTTAAAAATCGGTCTGGAATGCCTACTATTATGCTGGCATTATGCTCAATGCTTTTAGGTACCTATTATGCTCAAAATTATGCCCGCATAATCGGTGGGTCCCTAAATTTGAGCATAATAGGGGAAAAAAGCATAATAAAAGCATAATAGGCTCAGGCCTAATGTTAATGACCTTGTCACTAAGTAAACAACTGAATTTAAAAGTTCATGGCAGTCTCAAGTAATTTTTAGCAAATACCACAATAATTCAAATATGTCCCTAAATTCTGTTTAATGCCCACTACGTGGTCGCCTAAATTTTCAAATGGCACTTGTCCCCTTTTGCCACTGACCCTTTCAATTTCACTCACTGCTCCAGTACCAACATTGTTGTTAGAGATGTTTAAATGTTTTAAACTGCAAGTGTTTTGCAATGTTCTTACAATCTTCAACACTCCATTTGATTGTAACCTATTTTCACTTAAATCAAGAAACTTCAGCTTCAGTATATAACTGTGTGATAAAATATTGGCTAGAACATTTGCTGCTTCATCACCAATGCTGTTGTTTCCAATACTAAATGCAGTTAAATCAGATGTTGTTTTCAATGCTTTTGCTACTTTATTAAAACCAGTTGCTTGTAAAATATTATCAGTTAGAATCAATTCTTCTAGTTCAGTGTGTTTAAATAACACTGCCAAGTTATCTGCCATTTCACTACCGATATTATTGCTGGATACATCAAAAGTTGAAGTTTTTAAAACATGAAGAGAATTCAAACGCGACAGCTTGTTTTCTAAATCAATAGCGTTGGGAGCTGATAACATTTTTAAGCAAGACTTGTTAGATGGAACGTGGCATATAACACCTGCTAAATAGTCTGCTGCTAACTGGTTCCATGATGTATAGCAATGGTAATCAAGTGATACAAGAACTGATGATTTGTTTAACTCATCAACTACATCACAAATATCTTTTGAAAACATGTATATCTATGAAACGTTATGCTTTCAAAATTGGCAGATACTAATGTACTTGCACATACCTTTGGAATGCTGTAACTAAATTTTACATGAGCCACTCTCCAAGCACCTTGCTTAAAATCTATCACCTTTTCAGAAAGATTATTCAGTTGGCACTTATGAAAACTGTGACTTACAAGACGAAATGCAGATGAATACACAGCAATCATAAGTACACAAGATTTCCTCAGAAAAAACACTTGTGTTTGAATATGTTGGAATACATTTCTACACTTTATCAGCAGTAGCATTAATCAGATTTGCAGTGTTATTATCATACAGCATGTCCACTGAAACAATCAATTCTTTAGCTTGCCACCCTTTGAGCACACTGCAAAGTTTACTGAGAGACTCCCAATGGAAATTATTACCTGAAACATTAACAACGTCCACATGCATTGCAACAGTTTGGTGTGAAAACATTTTGCACAGCATGCTACAACTTCTATCATCAATTCTGCATCCTGAAATATCTAGCAACTCCCATCGTTTCTTTGGTGACTACAACAACAACACTGCCAATGTGTGGACATCATTGTACGATAGAGGTTGACAACTGAGATCTATCTTATTCTGAAACAAGTTTTCGATATATGGAAGCATTTTGTTATCTGTTTCTGACAAACACTGAAGTAAGTGGAAGCATTTAATTTTATCTTTTAATATTTTATTAGATATCTCTGATGAACTAAACACATAATTAGCTAATCGTGACCTATTTTGGCCAAGAAAGTGCTTGAATACAAAATGATCTCCACCAGTGATACCTACGAACATTCTCCAAACATTGAAGTAACGTACTTTCCAAAATATGTTATTGAGAAGTACCTTGTTTTGCAGTGATGCAATGTGATAAGCAGCCATGTACTCTTTAATAGATAAGTGAAGGAAATGAAAAGATTCATGATCACAGCCCTCTTGTGGCTTAAAATACTTCACTGGTTTTAGCAAGCCAAATCTATACCAGTCAGTGGGAACCATACTGGGACACGTTGCTTTTAATTCGGCCTGAGAGAATACAAGCTGATCCTTTTGTAAAGCAAGGAAGGAAAGTTGTGACAACTCCTTGATCAGGTGGTCATATGGATGAGGCAAGTCACCCAAATCAGTTATAGTTGTGGGAACAGCCACATTGTCTCGCTTAAGAAAATGAATAACTGTCATAATAATAAAACTGTAAAATAACTTTGTTTGTGTCTTTGACAGGCTCTCTATTCCTTCCTCAGCAAGACGAAGCAATATGCTCATGCATGTTTAGTGGAATATAGCACAATGCATTAATGACTGGATTAGACTGCAAAAATGCTTCCATCGCTTCTATTTTGCCATTCTGATCGTGCATAGCATTTCTAATGAAGTCATGTCTGTCCACTTCAGTAAAACCTAACACTTCTACCCTGTAATCTACATTGCTGTGAAGATGAGTTGAAGCTGCTGGACGAGATGTGATCACCAGACTACACATTAGTATTGCCTTACGACCAATAATATCATTATTATAAAGTGGCTTTTGTTCTGTTCAGAAACCTCATCATATCCATTAGGCACAATAGTAACATACTTGCCATTAGTTGTAACAAGCCAAGTAATAATTTTACTAGCCAGTACGTTATCTTGACAAAAGTACCTAACAAGCATCTGGATACTTGTTACACCCTTTAACTGAGGATTATGAAAAGAAACAGTAATTTTTGGTTTTTCAGCACAGCCTTGCTAGCCCACTGTGATGCAATTTCTTTAGATAAAATAGTTTTCCTTATTCCAGGTGCACTTTCAACAAGAATCATGAAAGGATAAGGTGCTTGGTCTTCAAACATGGCAAAGAGTTTGGTGATACCCTTTACGGCACTGCCATAAATGCTAGTGCTACAGTAGCCATACGGCTGGTTGTGTACAATACTACCTTCTTGTACCAAATTCATTTACTACAGCAGTAACTTCAGTTTCAGTCCGTCTTCCTTCATGGTGGATGATAGTTAATGGTGTATAGTGCTTTGGGTAATAGGGTGGCCAGTCATCTTGACATGGCATATATCTGCTCTGTGTGTAACGCTGACACAAAAGCTCATAGGCCATCGGTGCATCTTCATTAGCTGTAAACATAAGGAAATACATATGCATGAATACTAATGGTATATTGCATTACTTATTGCAGGATTGTGTAAACAATAATGGAATATACATAGCTAGCACATACTGCAAATACCGAGCATTTTAAAATCAATTACATTATTTAGAAAATGTTAAAACACATTGTTCAATTAAATAGTGCTGGTCACTGGGCAGTCGCCAACCAATGCAGGAGGTTAAAGAGTGAAAGAGGTTGTAGTTCATGTGACAACAAATTACTTGCAGTATACATGTTCTATATAAGATCCAACTCTTTACACTTATTTGGCCAATTACTTAGCGTATAAGTTTATGCTTACAAGCACAAAGACCAAGCAAAACATTATATGCAAGAAATGATGTGTCTCTTGTAAACAGCTACATACAGTAACTGCAGAAAACCTCAAGAAGGCATTCATTCAGGGCCTGGTCAGGTCCATATCCCCAGGGGGGTTCAAGGAGCTCAAACAAACTCCTCTGCAATTTCCAATTTAAAAAAAAAAAGGGCATGCTCATTGGCAGAAGGGAGGGGCTATATATATGGCACCAAACATCCGTCTTAGTTGAAGCATATAATTAGAATAAATACAGTACCAACTCAAATGTTACACAAGAGTGAACTCATGGAGATAGTGAGATTAGTAGTGACCTTCACTAATTTGTTTTACTGTTACAGGGTGGCTTCTTCGATAGACACAAAAGTCTGTCTCCCTTCTCCATCACTAATTACATCTGGTGGCAACTTGTTAGGATGGTACAATAAATCTGAAGACACCATGCAGAACCTGTGAGTAGACTTAAAAGCCTATGAATACAGGGAGTCAGAAACATAACTAAAACATGAAGAATGCAGCCCAGACCCAGTGGTGACTTGATCCCTATATAGCAACATGCAGTCTGGACATGACATGACTTTTTAAAGGCTAACCCAGATTTTCTGTTGATCCAACAACGTGGCTGTTGTCGAGTTTGCTGTAGAGCAATGCATCTCCAGAATTGTAACTGCATACTTATCTGAGCCATTATCTGTGCAAGGCATGGAACTGCAAGTCAGTAAAACTTGAATCGATAGTAGCTACATACCAGATTCAATACAAAAACAATACAATTGGACTATATACAATTATTTAAGAGGCACTTATGCATGGAGATTTCAGACTAACCTTGAGTGCCAACCTATACTTGTCTCAGTCACCTGTACCGCAGTAGTAAAATGTATTTATAGCCTGCTTTCCATTAGTACTTTTACTTGTGGTATTCATGATCACCTGTACAACCAGGCTATAATGAACAAGATATCAGTGCATCTCTCTTATGTTCTGTATTAGTGATATAGCCACTATATAGCTATTTAAAGCCACAGCAGCATAAGCAAAGTTTAATATAAAAGCAAGTATTAGGCCTTATGACTCCTTTCCTACACAATCCCTTGTAACAGAATTGATTCCATTGAAGCTCTTTATGTGACCAGTAACTACCTGTAGTGTAAGTGAGTACTTGAGTAGAAATCAGCTGAACAGTACATAGGTGGCCCCAATGTTTGGCAGAAGCAAACATCTAACTTGGTAGAAACACAGGAAAAGAAAACAACAAAAGTTGAAAAGTCCAGTCAAATCGCTTGATGCCCACTCAACCCTGACAACATGTCAGTACATATATATCTGAAAAGTTATTTCACACACTGGGTGCACAGTTTGTATAATGGTCCTTGCTGTGTGATAGGTGACATTAATTACCACATTATCACACCTGTAGAAAATACCATGTACATTTCCTATATGTTGTATATGTGACCGGGCCTGAGAAATAGGGTATGTGGGCACAAACTACACCCCACCACACTATCAGTCATATCTCAGTATTGAAATGCAGTATTTGTATTCTGTAACTTGTATCATATATATAGATTTAATGAGCTGAAAACTGCGCATGTTGCCATGAAACGTTATGAGCCATGAAAGTTTGAAGAAGTAGGCAAATTTTGTGCCCACATGCCCTATTTTGCAGGTCCAGTCACATATACAGGTGGACAGGCCAGTTAATCTGTCCTACACCTATATATCCTCCAGGTCGGATAGACAGATACTAGTCCATGCAGTCTACAGTGGCAGCTGCTTGCAGTTTGCCTACTGTACTTGCAGATAGTATTATAAGGTTCTATTTTAAACCAAATTAACAAAAGGGACAAATTTATAATTAACTTATGCAAGTTGGTATATTAATTTTCCTATGGTCAATATAAACTTTTGAGTTGTGTCACCCATGCAAGTATATTTTTAGAATATTTAATTTTTGTGACAAAAATAATTATATAAGTGATTGTTTGAATTACTTGTTCAAATAATTTTGTGGAATGTAGGTATTTCAGTCACCTTAATTCAGTTGTGTTCAGCCTTTGTTGATTTCTGAAAATAATTTTTTTAACACAGTGTAAATTAGGTACATTTGTACAGAAAGGTACAATAATTAAGAAATCTACCCAAAACAAACACATAGTATATATATATAGCTACATAGACATTATATTTTAGTCGGTGGTGTCAGCGTTATGTTTAAATTGAAGTTGATTCTTTGAACATTGGAATCTCCAGTCACAACTGGCCATGGTACTGCAGTATTTGTGATGATTTCATATCCAGCTTCACTACTAATGTGAAAAATCCTTAGGGTTGGAATTTCTTTTATAACACTTTTAATTTTTGTAATTCCTGCTGTTCCAAAATTATTTCCACCTAAATGTAACTCCTGCAATTTGGTATTATGAGATAATACTGCTACGATGTCATCCACAGCCTCACTATTAATGTTGTTATAAGACATATTCAACTTCGTCAGGGTTGATATCTGCTGTAAGCTTCTTGCAATCTTGATAGCTCCTTTAGCTTGCAACTTATTCATGGCTAAAGCCAACCATAGTAGTTGTATGTTGTTAGACAAAACAGCTGCAATATCATCTGCTGCTTCACTACTCACATTGTTATTAGAAATATCAAAAACTGTCAAACATGTAGTTTGCAAACCTTGTACTATCTTGATAATGCCTTCATCTTGTAAATTATTTCCATCCAAATAAAGAGACTGTAGACTAATACAAGACACAGCAATAGCAATGTCATTTGCTGATGCCACTCCAGCACTATTATTAGAAATACTAAATGCTATCAAGCATGAATTCTTATGAAGTGCTCTTGCAATCTTACGAATACCAATCATTTGTAGATTATTTCCACCTAGGGCTAGCTGTTGCAGTTTAGTGTTGTGAGACAAAACAGCTGCAATGCAACTTGCTGCTTCACATCCAATATTGTTTCCTGCAATCTGGAGCATAACCAATGTTGAAGTACTCTTTAAACCTCTTGCAACCTTTACAATACCAGATGTTTGTATATCATTAGCACCTAGGTATAAATACTGCAACTTGGTATTATGAAATAAAAGAGCTTCGAGGTCATTTGCTGCCTTTTCACCACAATTGTTACCATGAATACTAAACTTAGATAGATTTGAGATGCTCTGCATACTTTTGCAGATAGCAATGATTCCCTCTGTTTGAAAACTGTTACAACTTAGATCTAGTTCTTCCAACGCATTTTTTTGAGATAAAGCAGTAGCAATTTTACTTGCTCCATCACTACTAATTCCATTGGTAGATATATCTAACACCCTCAATGTAGAATTATTGCGTACAGCATGTAGAATTCTAATGACACCAGCTGCTTGTAACAGGTTTCCACTGAGATTAAAGCAGTGTAGGTTGTTACTTGGAGGGATGGCAAGTCTATCAGCAATAACAATGTTTTTAATAGAGGTAAAGGTTGTTCCTACAGCTTTCTTTTGCATATTGTCATTTAAATATAATACTTGGAGTTTACTACTGTTGCTTAATACATTTGCAATCTCATCTGCGGCCTCAACATTGATACCATTTCTGGAAAGGTCAAGAACTGACAACATGGGAGTGTTGATTAGTGCTTTTACAATCTTAATAGCACCTGATGATTGTAGGTTATTGTTACCAAGATAAAGTTTTCTCATCTCTTTGCTATATGACAAAATAGCTGCAATGTCATCTGCTGCTTTATAGCTAATATTGCTACTGGAAATATCTAAAAACAACAATGTCTGAATATTGTGCAATGCCCTTAAAACTTTACTAACACCTGTCGTTTGTAAATTGTTTAGACACAGGCTTACAGATTGTAGTTGTACATTGTGGGAAAGTACAGCAGCAATACTATCAGCCGTATCATAACTACCATTGTTGTTAGAAACTGCAAATGTTATCAACATAGAATGTTTGTGTAAACTCTTCGCAACTTTGATGATCCCCTTTGTCTGCAAATTATTATTGCTTAAATCTACATGTTTTAGTTTTCTATTACAAGATAAAACAGTTGCAATGTCACTAGCTGCTTCACTACCAATATTGTTCTTTGCAACAACTAATGATTCCAAAGCTGAATTGTTTTGTAATGCTTTTGAAATCTTGATGATGCCGATAGTTTGTAAACTATTCATACCCAAGTCCAGATTTCGCAGTCCCTTATTGTGAGATAAAACAGCTGCAATATCGTCTGCTGCTTCATTACCTACACCATTGTCTCTAATACCAAACCATGTCAGGGTTGTAATTTGCTGTAAACTTTTTGCTATCTTGATAGTACCTGCTGTATGCAAGCCATTGCCATTTAAAACTAAAATGTGTAAATTCAGATTATGTGACAACACAGATGCAATGTCACCTGCTGCTTCACTACCTGCATTATTGTTTTCAAATATAAATGTTTCTAGAGTTGTAATATTTTGTAGTGCTTTTGCAATCTTCATTGTACCAGCTGTTTGTAAATCATTTCTGCTCAAATCTATATGCTGTAATCTAGTGTTATGCAGCAGCACAGCAGCTATATCATCCACAGCAGTGCAACCAACATTGCTGTTGGAAATAGCAAAAAATGTCAAAGTGGAAATATTACACAATGCTCTTGCAATTTTTATGGTACCAGCAGTTTCTAGGTTGTTTTCACCCAAACATACCTGTTGTAGTGTAGTATTGTGAGATATAACTGCTGCAATGGCACTAGCTGCTTCATTGCTAAAGTTGTTTTTAGTAAAATTAAATGCTTTAAGACTAGAATTGTTCTGCAAAGCTTTTGCAATCTTGATAATACCTGTTGTCTGTAAGTTATTCATACTCAAATCTAAATGAGTCAGCTTAGTGTTTTGCGACAAAACATTTGCAAGGTAATCTGCAGCTTCAACGCCAACATTGTTTATAGAAAGTATCAATTTATCTAATCTTGATGTATTTTGTAATGCTTTAGCAATCTTAATGACACCCTCTGTCTGTAAGTTATTGCTTTGCATATTTAAACTTGTCAACCTAGTACTCTGATTCAGCACAGTTGTAATATCATCTGCTGCTTCACTACCAATATCATTTCCAGAGATATCAAGCGTTTCTAAAGTTCTGACACTCTGTAATGCCCTTGCAATTTTAATGATATCTACTCTCCGTAAATCACAATTATGCACGTCTAAATATTTTAATTTAGTATTACATGACAGAACAACTGCTATCCCATTGGCTGCTTCATTACTGATGGTGTTTTCAGCAATATCAAGTATCTCCAAAGTAAAAGTATTCTGCAATGATTTTATAATTTTGACAACATTTTTCACCTGCAAATTGTTTTTACTCAAATAAAGAT
This sequence comes from Dysidea avara, assembly GCF_963678975.1. Taxonomy (NCBI): domain Eukaryota; kingdom Metazoa; phylum Porifera; class Demospongiae; order Dictyoceratida; family Dysideidae; genus Dysidea; species Dysidea avara. The sequence goes on from NC_089274.1 coordinate 13,623,661, forward strand.
TCTGCAGAGCAACGTTGTTAACCAATATAGCTGCAATGTCGTCTGCTACTTCAAAGTCAGTGTTGCTATTACACACACTTAATGTTTTGAGAGTTGCAGAATTCTTTAAACTCCGCAAAATTTTGGAGACATCTGGTGGTTGTAAATTATTACAACTAATATCTAAATGTTTTAATGCAATACTGCGGGATAACACAGCTACAATACTATCTGTTGCTCCTCCACCAATGTTGTTTGCAGGAAAACAGAGCACTTCTAGATTTAAAGATTTATGCAATGCTTTTGCAATCTTGATGGCACCAACAGTTTGTAGGTTGTTGTTACCAAAATCTAAATGCTTCAACTCAATGTTATTGGACAAAACATGTGCTATTTCATCAGCTGCTTCAACGCTAACACCATTATTGTCAAAGTTGAACTGCACCAATGTGGTAGTATTCAGTAAAGCTTTTGCAATCTTGACAACACCAGCTGTTTGTAAATCATTAATACCAATGTCTAAAAGTTTTAGTTTAGTGTTGCATAGTAAAGCAGCTGCAATGTAATTTGCAGCTTCACTACCAATTTTATTTTGAGAAATAATAAATTCTTTCAACACTGAAGTGCCTTGCAATGCCTTTGCAACCTTAATGATGCCATCTGTCTGTAAGTTATTTTTGCACAAATTCAGATGCTTCAGTGCAGGATTATGAAATATAACAGTTGCAATGTCATCAGCTGCATCAGCACCAATGTTACTGTTGCAAATATTAAGCATTGTCAGAGTTGATGTATTGTGCAAACTTTGCAAAATCTTGATGGTACCAGAACTCTGTAAGCTATTACTATGTATATCCAAACACTGTAAGTTAGAATTGTGATACAGAACGCTTGCAATATCATCTGCTGCCTCATCGCTGATGTCGTTTGCACAAATATTAAATATTTTCAAAGTTGAAGTATTCAGTAATGCCTTCGCAATCTTAATGATACCTACTGCTTGCAGACTATTCTGACCTACATTAAGAAGCTGTAGAGCAGTGTTATGAGATAAACCGTTTGCAAAATAATTGGCTGCTTCTGTGGAGATATTATTATCAGAAGCATCAAGCACTGTCAGAGTTGAATTATTCTGTAAAGATATTAAAATTTTAATGATACCTAGTGATTGCAAGTGGTTGCCACCTACCATTACTTTAAGCAAATTAGTGTTACGAGATAGAACAGCGGCAATATCAGCTGCTGCCTCACTGCCAATATTGTTAGAAGAAATGTCAACCGATAACAGAGTTGATGTACCCTGCAAACCTTGGGAAATTTTAATGGCACCTGCTGTTTGCAAATTATTATTGCTTATATTTAGATGTTGGAGTCTAGCATTATGATGTAAAACAGCCGCAATGCTATCAGCTGCTTCTGAGCCAATATCATTGTTAGAAATATTCAGTGATGTTAAACTTGAAATACCTTGTAAACTTTGTGTTATAATTAAGGCACCATTGGTTTGTAAGCTGTTATTATTAATGTTCAGTGATTGCAAATTTGCGTTACCAAACAAAACAACAGCAATGTCATCTGCTACTTGGCTACCGATACCATTATTAGAAACATCCAGTGTGATCAGGCTTGAAGTTTTACGCAAAGCTTCTACTAATTTAGCCATTCCAGATGCATCAAATTTGTTTCCACTTATATCAAGATGTTTTAGTTTATGACTGTGTGCTAAAACAAACCATAGTTCATATATTGCTTCATTATTGATGTCATTGTTTCCAATGCAAAATTTAGTTAAATTTGACACACTTCTAAAGGCATTTACTATTGTAACAATACCAGATGCTTGTAGCAGATTACCATTTAGAAGCAATTGTTCAGGTTCAGAATTCCTCAGCAGGAATGCTAAGTCATTAGCCTTTTCACTACTTATCATGTTGTTTGACACATCAAAAATATCAATTTTGAAAACATGAAGGGCGTCCAGACGTGACAATTTGTTCCCTAAATCAATGGCATTAGGTGGTGATAACATGTTTAGATATGATCTGTTTGATGGAACATGACATACAACACCTGCTAAATAATCAGCTGCTAACTGATTCCATGATGTATAGCAATGGTAATCAAGCGATACAAGGATTGAACATCTGTTTAGTTCATCGACCACATTACAAATACCCTTTGAAAACATGTTATAACCACTAAATGTTATGCTTTCAACAGCAGAATTTGCTAACCAGCTAGCACATTTTGTAGGAATACTGTGATTGAATTTTACATGAGCTCCTTTCCCAGCAAATTGTACAAAAGCTATCAAATCCTCTGTAATTTGATTGCTCAATTGGTAGTCAGGAAAACAACGACTTACAAGAGTAGATGCTGATGAATACACGGCCACCATGAGACTTTGCTCTGCTGAGTAAGTGTACAAGGCTATCTTAGGAAATACACTTGTATTAGGATATTTTGGAACACTGCTGTTTATTTTATCAGTAGTAGCTCTAATCAGATTTGCAGTGTTGCTATCATACAGCATGTCCACTGAAACAATCAAATCTTTAGTTTGCCACTTTTTAAGCACACTGCAAAGTTTACTGAGAGACTCCCAATGGAAAATATTACCCGAAACATTTACAATGTCCACTTGCATTGCAACACTATGGTGAGAAAATGCTTCACATAAAGCACTACAACTTCTATCATCAATACCGCATCCTGAGATGTCCAGCTTTTCCCATTGTTTCTTTGGTGATTGCAACAGCAACACTGCCAGTGTGTGGACATCACTGTATGACAGTGATTGATTACTGAGATCTATAATATTGCTATTCTGAAACATGTCTTGAAGACATTGAAGCTCCTCATTATCTGCTTCTGATAAACACTGTAGTAAGTGAAGACATTTGATTTTATCTGATAATATTTTTGGTGATATATTAGACGTACCAAATACATGACTGGCTATCCGTGACCTATTGCTGCTCAGAAAGTGCTTGAATGCAAAACGATCTCCACCAGTGATACCAACAAACATTTTCCAAGCATTTAAGTAACGTACTACCCAAAACGTGGAATTGAGAAGCTTTGTCAGTGCCTTGTCTGGAATTGATGCAATGTGATAGGCTGCCATGTACTCTTGAACAGATAAGTGAAGGAAATGAAAAGATTCATGATCACAGCCCTCTTGTGGCTTAAAATACTTTACTGGTTTTAACAAGCCAAATCTATACCAGTCAGAGGGAACCATACTGGAACAAACTGTTTTAACTTCTGCCAGAGTAAAAACAAGCTGATCCTTTTGTAAAGCAAGGAAGGCAAATTGCGACAACTCCTTGATCAGTTCATGATATGGATGAGGCAGGTCACCCAAATCAGTTACAGTTGTGGGAACAGCCACATTTTCTCGCTTAAGAAAATGAGTAACTGCCATAATAATGAAACTGCGAAATAAATTTGTTTGCGTCTTTGGCAGGCATTCTATTCCTTCCTCAGAAAGACAAAGCAATATGCTCATGTTTAGTGGAATATAGCACAATGCATTAATGACTGGGTTAGACTGCAAAAATGCTTCTAGCGCTTTTATTTTGTCATTTTGATCATGCATAGCATTTCTAATGAAGTCATGTCTATCCACTTCAGTAAAACCTAACACTTCTACCCTGTAATCTACTCTGCTATGAAGATGTGTTGAAGCTACTGGACGAGACGTGATCACCAGACTACACTTTGGTATTACCTTACGACCAATAATATCGTTATTTATAAAGTGACTTTTGTTCTGTTCAGAAACCTCATCGTATCCATCAAGCACAATAGTAATGTACTTGCCATTAGTTTTAACAAGCCAAGTAGTAATTTTACTAGCCAGTACGTCATCTTGACAAAAGTACCTAACAAGCAACTGGATACTCGTTATACCCTTTAACTGAGGATCATGCATAAACAAGAGAAACAATAATTTTTGGTTTTTCAGCACAGCCTTACTAGCCCACTGTGATGCAATTTCTTTAGATAAAATAGTTTTTCCTATTCCAGGAGCACCTTCAATGAGAATCATAAAAGGGTGAAGTGCTTGGTCTTCAAACATGGCAAAGAGTTCGGTGATACTCTTTACAGCACCATCATGAATGCTAACATTACAGTAGCCATACGGCTGGTTGTGTACAACACTACCTTTTGTACTAAATTCATTTGCTACAGCAGTAACTTCAGTTTCAGTCCGTCTTCCTTCATGGTGGATGATGGTTAATGGTGTATAGTGCTTTGGGTGGTAGGGTGGCCAGTCATCTTCACATGGAATGTACCTGCTCTGTGTGTAACGCTGACACAAAAGCTCGTAGGCCATCAACACATCTTCATTAACTGTAAACAGGAAATACATATACATGAATACTAATGGTATATTGCATTACTTATTGCAGGTTGTGTATACAATAATGGCATGTACATATGTAGCTAACACAGACTGCAAATGTAGTAACAGTGTAGTAGCAAGCATTTTTATAACTAGTTCCTAACAGTATATTGCATTACTTATTGCAGGATTGTGTATCATACAGTACAATTGTACTGTATAGTAGGAACCACAAAGGAGTAAGTGTGTCCAACGAAATAACATCACCCAAAAACCAGCCACAATTTTTCCAGACAACGATGAGGCAGTACTGTTTAGGTAAAACTAAGCCCAAACAAGCTTTCAGATCGACCTGAAACGCTTTCAACAAGTTTATACAGAATTTATTAAAAAAAAAAATTTAATGGAATTTTCTACTGACTGACTGATTAAGTAACTGTCTGATGCCTTCAGACAAACATAACTCGATAACAGCTAAGGCTATGGGCTTGATTTTTTCACTGTTCAACATCGCTTCGGTTTGAGAGGTGCCTTTTGGCATACCGCAGTATGTACAATGCACTTACCAGTGTCCTCCTTTGTGTCCCAATCATCTTTGCTGACAGCGAAAAGTGTCGATTTGGTGGTAGCACATGATGGCTTCCCTTCGAAATGGAAATTCTCTATATTTTTCATAGTGGCCAGTCACAAAAAAGTTAACAAACAAGTACACAAAAAAATTTGAAATTTTCAACTAGAGTAGGGACCATAGCACATCGATAAAATGTACTGAAACAAGCTGGAGTAATGCATGATATTAAAATCACAGTTAAACAATAAGAAGTGTTATATCCCTACTGTGAATTTCCGTTATGGTATCTTGAGCACAGTAGGGATATAACACTTTTTATTGTTTTACTGTTATTTAATATCATGCACCACTCCAACTTGTTTCAGTACTTTCTATCGATGTGCTATGGTCCCTACTCTAGTTGAAAATTCCAATTTTTTTTGTGTACTTGTACAATAATGGCATTTACATACATAGCTAACACAGACTGCAAATGTAGTAACAGTGTAGTAGCAAGCACTTTTATAACAGTTACATTAGTTAGAAACTTTTAACACATTGTTTAATTAAATAGTGCTATCCAGTGAAAGAGGTTAAAAATACAGATGCCGTATAGAGGGAAATATTGGCGGAGTTAAACTTTGGCAAATTCATGCTCAATTTTTAGCTATAATTAAAGATGCTAATCCCAGGTGTGATGAGTAATTGGTGGTTTAAACTATAGCGAATTTGTAGCAAATTGCCAAATCCGCCAAAGTTTTCTCCTGCCAAAGTTTCCCTCTATATGGTATATTTTCAAACTTTTGTATGCAATGAACATGATGCGTGACATAACAACATTTTATAGTTCATGTGACAACAAATTACATCGCAGTATACGCATTCTATACAAGTACACAGAAAAATTTGGATTTTCAACTAGAGTAGGGACCATAACACATTGATAAAAAGTGCTGAAACAAGCTGGATTAGTGCACGATATTAAACCACAGTATAACAATAAGAAGTGTTATATCCCTACACTGCATTTCCATTATGGTATCTTGAGCACAGTAGGAATATAAAACTTCTTATTGTTTTACTGTAATTTAATATCGTCGAGAGTATATAATAGAAACCAAGAGTGTCAAACAGTGTATTAGCCCCATGATTAATGATTGCGTAAAGTAGCACGGATATTTCAGTAATTGTTTGTTTACACGAAATGGTAATTTGAAATGCGTACATGGCAAGGGGTCTTTGTTCACCAGTTTTCCATGTTATTCAACCAAGTGTTCAACAGTTATTGTACAAAGAAAGTGTAGTAAAGACCTGAGATAACTCCAGCTTGCTAAAACAACGGTTGCACAAACAAGCATGTGGCTATGCCCTCAGGGCTCCGCTTGGCAGTGCCAGAACTTTAACATTACCCAATTCCTTTTAAAGCTATCATGTTTTCGCTTGGTTTAGTGACCGAATTGGGCTAAATATAGCAACTCTTAATGATATTGAAAATGAACAATTACTGAAATATCCATGTTACTTTACGCAATCATTAATCACGGGGTAATACACCTGTTCGATACTCTTGGTTTATATTATATACTCTTGATATCATGCACTAATTCAGCTTGTTTCAGTACTTTTTATCGATGTGTTATGGTCCCTACTCTAGTTGAAAATTCCAAATTTTTCTGTGTACTTGTTTGTTAACTTTTTTGTAAATAATTATTATTGTCGAGAACTAGACACTACAACATAATTGTATTTAGGATATTATTTAGGCTATTTTGTGTGTATTTAGTTTTTGTCATGCGCATGCGTGTAGGTTGATGTAATAATCCAATATGGCGAGCATGTGGTGCCACGAGGCGAGTTATTAGTCCATTGCTCTGACGTCGCAGACCCTACGAACCCCGCTGATACCCTACATTTTATGGTGATGTGACCAGGGCTACGCCGCGACAACGCTGAATTTGGTGCTCTCCGCACGCGACCTGTCTACCGATTCGAGATCATCTCTTCGAAACGCAAACGTCGTGGTACCGTGGCATTCGAATAATTTTTGAAACGGTACCCGATAAGGCAAGGACTTCTATCGCATAGAACTGTTGTTGTTTCTCTCCTTCTCACACAGTGCGCGTTTATTGAGAGCTACCTTCGACCACACCCAGAAGGAACAGACAACTCGTCTACAACTGTCTAGAAAGGCCTACAAGAGCCATGTAACACACCAGTTCAAGAAAGTGGAAGAACTAATGGCTAGTGAGACAATCGACGCACTAGTACTCTCATCATTGAAAACCTCCCAAGAACTACTTATGAAGAAGAAAGAAACCATCCACCAACTTGACACTCAGATAATTGAATTGATACAAGATGCTGATACCCTTGAGGAAGCAATTCTGGATATTGAGTACACACAGGACAGGATCCTAGAGAAGGTGAACCTTATAGACACATTTATAAAAATGCACTCGACACCTCACCCCCAAAGCTCATTAACAGCTTCTTCATCTGTACCACCAGTTGTCCCACAACCCCCTTCATCAATTCAATCTAGTGGAGTAGTCTCCTCATCCCCACCAGTTGACCCACAACCTCCTACATCAATTAGTAGTGAATCCTCAACTGCTGTTGAACCTCTACCACATGCCACTACAACTATTTCCAGTGTAACAGAATCTACAACGGTCACTACTCATACTACCACACCGATAGCGAGTTCCCAACTGTACAACACAAGTCGTCTGCCCAAACTAGAGCTGCCAACATTTTCAGGAGACCCTCTTAGTTGGCAATCATTCTGGGACTCCTTTGACGCTGCAGTTAACACCAACCCCACCCTGAGCCCAATCCATAAATTCAATTATCTCAAAGCTCAGCTACAAGGGGACGCTGCACGAACTATAGCCGGCCTTCCATTAACAGAGGTGAATTACACACAGTCAATTACTCTTTTGAAACAACGCTTTGGCCAGCCAGAGAAACTTATCAACGCTCATACCCATGCCCTCATTGAACTCCCAGGACCAACAAATGATTTATCTAGTTTACAGCTGTTTCATGACATTACAGAAAATCATATTAGAGGCCTTGCATCACTTGGAGTATCCAAGGAATCATACAGCACAATCCTTGTACCAATAATTCTTGGAAAGCTCCCTGTGCCTGTACGCAGAAATTTAGCCAGAGATCACGACCGATTGAACTGGACACTAGATGATTTACAAGCTGCTGTGGCAAAAGAAATAAGGGTATTAGAGAGTGGGTTATATACCAATGACTCCACATCTAGCTTACCGACAGCTAGATCACATGCCACCGCATCCTTTCATGTTGCCATCAAAGGTGGACGTCACACAACTGCTGTTAAGAAGAAACCACAGTGTATTTATTGTAAGAGTGAACACTCCCCCATTACTTGTTCAGAAGTCACCGACCACCAGAAACGACTAGAGATAGTCCGTAAGGCCAATCTATGTTTTAACTGTCTGGGGAATCACAAAGTCGCACAGTGCAACTTGAAGTTTCGGTGCAAACACTGCAGACACAAGCACCATACCAGTCTGTGTAAGCCCAATGATAGTGACACACCCAAATCTAGTACACAAGGGACTGATACACAAGTACAACAATTGACACAAGAAGCTACACGGCAAGTAGGTGCCCACACAGCTCCAGCTCTACATGGTGTACACAGTAACAAGGAGATTCTGCTGACTGTTACCTTACTGAAGACAGCTATCGCCCCTGTTGTTGGCGAAGGAGTACGAATACAAGGGAATATCCTTTTTGACGAAGGCTCGCAACGGTCATTCATTACTGAGGAGACAGCAGCCAAACTGAAGTTGACACCAGTCAACACCGAGAACATTGCCATAGCACCCTTTGGAGCTGAGTACTCATCTCCCCAACCGACATCAGTGGGACAAGTCAAGGTAGAAACTACAACTGGGGACAGAGTACCTATATCTGTACTTATGGTACCATTTACGTATTGCTGCACCACTGAAGAATTCAGTACGAGCCTCCATCGAGAGCTTTCCTCACTTGCATGGATTGAAGCTGGCACACCCTATTACCAGCGAGCACAATTTTCAGATATCCATTTTGATCGGAGCTGACTACTACTGGACCTTTGTGGAAGACAAGATTGTTTGGGGTGAAGGGCCAACTGCTCAGCAATCCAAACTGGGATTCCTCCTGTCTGGACCCATGTCTTCTCCAATGTTGCAGTTGAATGTTGCCACCATGACCACAGCCACCAATGAAGCACCCAACCTTGAAAGGTTCTGGTCAATAGAAGAAGCCGGCACTTCTCCAATGAAACCCGTACAGACAGATAAGTTTATTGATTAATATCAGACCAACTGTATCAGCCAATCCACCAAGGGCACTTACACAGCTCAGTTTCCATGGAAACCAGTCCACCCTCCACTTCCACCAAATTTCACAACCTGTGAGAAACGAACAAGGCAGTTAATATCTTGTCTGACAGATTCACCATCTCTTTTACATATGTATCATACTACCATTACCGACCAGGAAGCACGTGGCTTCATAGAGAAGGTTAATCCTACTGACCACCCAGCTAAGGTTCACTATCTACCACATCACCCTGTTAAAAAGGAGTCAGCAACTAGACCAATAAGAATAGTATACGACTGTAGCTCTCGTCAGAGTAAGGAACATGCCAGTCTGAATGACTGCTTACTAGTAGGTCCACCATTCCTGAATGATTTGTGTTCAATCTTACTACGATTTCGTAAACACACCTTTGCCTTTACCACTGATATCGAGAAGGCATTCTTGCATGTCAAGCTCCATGAATCAGACAGAGATTCAACTCGATTCTTGTGGGTTTCGGACATCAATAATCCATTTGGAACTCTTACAACTTATCGCTTCAAGGTGGTACCCTTTGGAACGTCCAGCTCACCATTTATGTTGAATGCGACACTTGACTTGCACCTCAAGAAATTCCCCTCATCAGTGGCCAAGGATATGAAGTCCAACCTTTACGTTGACTATCTTATTTCAGGTTGTGACTCGGAACAGCAACTCATGGACTACTACATTCAATCCAGATCTATAATGAAGCAAGCAAATTTCAACTTGCGCTCATGGTCATTGAACAGCCTCAAGCTTCGAGCCAAAACTGAAAGTGACCAAACAAATGACTCCAGTACATGTGTCAGCCTACTGGGTTTACGTTGGAACATGCTAGATGATACACTAGGATTTATACCTAACTGTTCCCTTCACTTACATCCTCACCATTGACAACCAAAAGAGAGATACTACGTGAGTCAGCACAGATATATGATCCATTAGGTCTGTTAACTCCAATTACTATCAAAGCTAAGTTGTTGCTACAAGCTCTGTGAAGAAAGAAGGTGGACTGGGATGAACCAGTTGATCAAGAGACTCGTGACCACTGGCAGCTGATTGCCTCTGACATCCAAGAAGTGACAACTTATGTTTATCCAAGACGTTACTTCACACAACAGTTCCACCTCACCGCCACCAAACAAGTTCACGTTTTTGCAGATGCTAGTCTAAGTGCATATGGTGCAGTAGCATACCTCAAGCAGAATGATCAAGCTACATTGGTGATGTCAAGATCCAGGGTTGCAACCAGTAAGGTCTATTACACTTCCTAAATTGGAACTAATGGCAACAGTCATTGCCACTCGATTAGCCAAGTTTGTCATCCAATCTCTACACCTGACATCTGATGATACCACTGTACACATGTGGAGTGATAGCCAGATCGCGCTTCACTGGATTTATGACATCAAACAGACAACCACAACAAAGCCATTCATTGCTAACCGAGTAGCAGAAATCACACAGTCACTCCCTGCTTCTGCTTGGACCTATGTGCCAACTGATGAAAACCCAGCTGATCTATTGACAAGGGGAATTTCTGCAAAGCAATTGAAGTCCTCCCAACTCTGGCTTCATGGTCCTTCCTGGTTAACTTATATAGAACAGTGGCCCACATGGTCACCAGCTGATGTAGTTCACTTACAGAACATTGCTATAGAAGATGCTCAAGAAACCAACAACAGACCTCCTACCAACCCTGCTGAGACCTGTGGTATCCATGCTGTCATCGATGTCTCCCGTTACAGCAGACTCACTAAATTACTGTTTATGTACATCGTTTTGGCTACAACTTGAAGCACCCCAATGATAAGGTAATTGGTCCGATCACTGCTAAGGAACTGTCAGACGCCACAATGCTCTGGATTAAAGCCTCCCAACAACTGGAATACTTTGAAGAGATCACAAACCTAACATCAAAGTCACCCAAGCGTACTCTTCTCGTACGTCAGCTCAGACTGTTCCTGGATAGCAGAGGATTTCTACGCTGTGGGGGGAGGATTCATAATGCGCCCATTAGCGAGCTGGCAAAGTTCCCCTATCTGCTGTCACCCAAGCACCACATCACTAGACTTATTGTGTATGCCACTCATGAGAGAATTCATCATTCAGGAGTTAGCAGTACAGTAACGGCAATCCGTCAATTGTACTGGATTCCAGCCATTAGAGTATATGTGAGGAAACTATTGAGGAGATGCGTGACATGTGTAAGATTGACAGGGAAACCCTACAGGCTGCCTGATCCACCACCACTTCCGAAGACTCGAACTGAAGACTCAACCCCGTTCTCTGTTTGTGGTGTAGACTTCACTGGAGCCATGTACGTTCGTGAAGGAGAGGGTGAGAGGAAAGTGTATATTTGCCTCTTTACTTGTGCTACCACAAGAGCGGTACATCTTGAAGTGGTGCTGGATATGACAGTGGAGAGTTTCATGCTGGCCTTTCGAAAGTTTGTGGGTAGAAGGTCGTTACCTAGAACAATGATGTCTGACAATGCCTCAACATACTTAGTAGCAGCTGACGAATTGCAACACCTTCTCACTTCCACCTCTCTCAAGCAAGCTCTAGAAGACCACGGTGTTACATGGCAGTTTATTCCTAAAAGAGCACCCTGGCACGGTGGATTTTGGGAACGATTAGTTGGGTTAACTAAACAGGCACTTAAGAATACCTTAGGCAGAAGTTTTGTCACCTTGCAGATTTTTGAGACCATTGTTGTGGAAGTTAAGGCCACCCTTAATAATCGTCCCTTAACCTATGTAACGTCTGATGTTGCCGATGTTGAGCCTCTAACCCCAGCAAGTTTGTTGTATGGCAAACGTACGGTGTCTTTGCCCCACTCCTATGATGATGATCCAGAGGACCCAGACTATGTTGTATCAGAGTCACGAATAAGGAAACGACTTACCAACCATGCTAGATTGCTACAACATTTCCAGACAAGGTGGAAGAAGGAATACCTTACTAGTTTGAGAGAGTTCCACAAGACATCGGGCCTGAACATACAGAATGTGAAGGTTGGAGATGTAGTTTTGATTCATGACGATGGGCCTAGACTAAACTGGAGACTTGGTGTTATAGACAGCCTGATACAAGGAAATGATGGTTTGGTTAGAGCAGTGAATGTACGGACTAGCAACCATGTAACATCCAGACCAATCAGCAGACTGTATCCTCTGGAGGTCTCACTCCCACCTGATGATCAGTCAGAACACAGCAGTCCAACAGAACCAATAACCCGAAATATTGAAGATATGGCAAGAAATCGTCCACAGCGAGCAGCAGCAAAGAAGGCAAGAACCCGTCTGTTGGAATGGACAGCTAGATTAAGGCACCCCCCGGAGGATGTCGAGAACTAGACACTACAGCATAATTGTATTTAGGATATTATTTAGGCTACTTTGTGTGTATTTAATTTTTGTCATGCGCATGCGTGTAGGTTGATGTAATAATCCAATATGGCGAGCATGTGGTGCCACGAGGCGAGTTATTAGTCCATTGCTCTGACGTCGCAGACCCTACGAACCCCGCTGATACCCTACAATTATGACTGGTGAACCCAAGCATACTGCATCTGAAATGGTGCCGTATGCCCCAATTACCATCTGAAAAGTATCCATTATGCTTCGTTGTCAACTACGTTCAACCTGTTACGTAGCATTTCGAATCAAGAGCTGTTCGAAAAGCACCTCTGAGATCCACGCATACTGAAAGAAATGGTGCTGCGTGCCCCAGTTAGCGTGCCCCAGTTATATCAATTATCGTCTGAAAAGTGAAATATCCATTACGCTTCATTGACGGCAATGTTCAACCCGTTACACAGCAGTACGAATCAAGAACTGTTTGAAAAGCACCTCTGCTATCAAAATAGCCACTGTGAAAAATATGGACGATTTCCATTACGAATGGAAACCATCACATGCTATCACCGAATCGACACTTCGCTGTCAGCAAAGATGAATGGGAGACAAAGAAGGACACTGGTAAGTCCATGAAGAATGCATTGTATGTACTGCGGTATGCCAAAAGGCACCTGTCGGGCCAAAGCGACGCCGAACAGTGAAAAAATCAAGTCCGTAGCCTTAGCTGTTATCAAGTTACGCTTGTCTGAAGGCATCAGTCAATCAGATACTCTCAGTCAGCCAGTAGAAAATTCCTTCAAATAAATTGTTTTTAAAATTCCGTAGATCTTGTTAAAAGTGTTTTGGGTCTATCTGAAAGCTTATTTGGCTTAGTTTTACCTAACCAATACTGCCTCATCGTCGTCAGAGGATGTTTTACTCCTTTGTGGTCCCTACTATACAACAGTACCATCATACTGTATATATGATAATATCCAACTCTTTACACTTAGTTTGCCAATTATACTCAGCATAAGTTTATGCTTACAAGCACAAAAATCATTGACAATAATGAGCAAAGTGTCTTTGTACAGAGCTACATACAGGAACTGCAGATAAAAGAAGGCACTCCAGGGCCTGGTCAGGTCCATAACCAGGGTGGTTCAAAGGAGTCAAACAAATCCCCTATGGCTTTGTAAAAAAAACAACAGCAAGATGAGTGCATGCTCATTGGCAAAAAATAGGCTGTCTTAGTTGGCTAATGCTACTAGGGTTGCAACGGATGTCAAACTTAGTATCTGGATATTTGGATGTCTTAACAAACGAATTTGATAACATTTAGATTAGTGCAAAAATATTAGAATTCAGCAACATTTTGCCACATACAGTTGTAATTACAAATCTGTTCCTGAAATATATGCAAAATTAATAGCAGTTGTCTTTATAATCAGTTTTACATAGCAGAACAGGCTATCTTATAGAAATATAGCTGGTAACTAAAGCCATTTCCACTGTACACACTTTTAATGTACTAGTAAATGAATATCCGAATGGTAAATATACATGCATTCACCCTGTAGTATCCAGATAAAGTCTTAACAAACAAATATCCAAACGAATCGAATAATTGTTGCAGCCCTAAATGCTAAGGTCTGGGTCGGCTACTAAAAATCACTATATATACTCCTCAAGCACATGTTTAGCCTAGATACAGTACCAACTCAAAAATGTTACACAAGAGTGAATTCATGTTGGTACTACTACAATAACATTTGTTGTCATAAGAAATTCAAATTGATTTTGATAATCAGTAGTGCTGTGAACCTGCAGAGTTTACTAAAACCAGTTATTGGAAGGTGAATAATTGGATATTGACCGGTTATTGTCTGATTGTAAATTAGCAGACATTATGGCACTAAACATGCCTTTTGGAAGCCTTAGGGTGGTACCAAAGTGACCATCAAGGGTAGTTGGAAAAGGCGGATACGGTCGGACGCGGACACGGACGCGGACACGGACACAGACATTTTCAAAAAGGACTTTTACATTTATATAACAGTTATTTTTCATACCTAACGCAGTAGTCTTCGCCTCCAGACCCAGGCGTCGATCTTTTCATAGCGCTTATCCATTTATAAGCGCACGTGCGAAGGACTAGACCAGCACTCCACAGCATGCCAAAGACCATAATGGTGTTGTACACATGTTCTAAAGTCTAATACAGAGTTATACAGTTGTAGAGATTAGCTTGCATGCCCCATGCAACTTAGCTTAGCAGGCCAAATCCACAATCTTACGCCTTTTAGTATAAGGTGCAGGCGCTTATACCAAGTGTTGAGGATTTCAAGGACCTGGCCAACGAGATTAAGTTGGGACATGCTAGATTGATCTCTGTGACTCTGAATTAGATTTTTAGAGCACGTATACAACACTATAATGGTCTTTAGAGTGCTAGTCTATCCTTCGCACGTGCGCTTATAAATGGATAAGCGCTATGAAAAGATCGACGCCTGGGTCTGGAGGCGAAGACTACTGTAAAAACAGCGTTAGGTATGAAAAATAACTGTTATATAAATGTAAAAGTCCTTTTTGAAAATGTCTGTGTCCGTGTCCGCGTCCGTGTCCACGTCCGACCGTATCCGCCTTTTCCAACTACCCGACCATCAACATCCTGCCTTACAATAACAGCTATTACAAGCACGTATTTACACATGCTTTGAGGTTATGTTGTGATGTTAGCACTTGTCAGCAGGGGTAATTTATGGTTTACCAAGTGGGTGGGCAAAACGGGTTAAAAGGCTTCTTAGCCAATAATTGGCTTGACCTAGACAATACCGGTTAATAACCGGTTTTTCCATACTGGTTTTTCCATACTGGTTTTTCCATACCGGTTCACAACACTAATAATCAGATTTCTTTTTTGTGCAACCATAAATAGCACATGGACACCCTATAAATCCTGTACTAAATCTAAAAAAGAAACATAGCCATACACTGTGTTATAGAACTTTTATGTACTTGTGAAAACCAGAAATTAGCCTCCAGCAGAAATGTCTGCGAATGCAAGTCAGCAAGGTACAAGCAGTTTTACTTCTTGGGTACTATGACAAATATATGACAAAAACATTATGTTAAAAGTATTGTTTGATCATTTCGAAATAAACTATTTCAACCATTTAGCAGGAAATTTTGTCACATTAAGTCAAGTCTCAAATCACAAATTCAGAAGAAACTTGGACCTTACATACATAGTAACCTTAGGTGTGCACACAAAGCTAAATGTGTTGCTATCTATAACACATAAACACTAACACACATACACACACAACACACACATGTAGGAGACAAACAACACTTACCATCTGACAGCCCATCCATTGCATTGATCAACATTTCCCATGTAGCACCACAGTTAGTGTCAAGCCATTTGATGAACAGTTTATTACAACACGTTTCACAATCATTACGATGATTACACTCAATAATCTCAATCATGTGATGATCAAGGCCAAGTTCTATACCCAATTCTCTCCATCTTGGAGCCCAAGTTCTTGACACCAAGTGGTAAACGTCCTTGAGCTTTGGTCTTTCCTTTCCTATGTGAATACTCAATATATCATCTTCCTTTATACATGACATGTTATCTAATACATACATACAGTGCACATATATTTTATGGGTAATGTCAATCTTTTATAGGACTAAGTGGGTTTCTAGTTGTAGCTATTGGTTCTTAGATGCAGGGGACTAAAATCTCCCAGAGAAGCCAAATATACAAAGATCGAAATTTAACGAACTTATATATACAAAATCAGCCATGTACAATATTTATGTAAGGTTGATATATACCTACACCCAAAATTGGAATGACAGTGGTGGCCAGGGATATAAATTTTGGTTGCAATTCTCATAACTATTTTATGAAACTAAATCACTTTACCCTACAACATTAGCTTCAAAAATTGGTGATTTTACATGCATTTCTCATCAAACTATCCCACTTTTAACATATACCATGTGCTTCTAAAATAATTCTTGTGCAATGGATGTTTACGTCTTTACATTGCTTCTGTCCTTGTTACAAAGCCATAAACAGTGTAGTATATTAAAAATTATAAATTTAAAAATGAAGTAGGGATCCAAGCGGTAAAAAGTAGTGAAACAAGAGATGAACGATAGTAACTATTACAGCATATTTCAGTAGAAAATCCCTACTTTGGCATAGTATAACAATTATTTTGTGTCCAATGCCAAAGTAGGGATTTCCCACCAAGCTATGCTATAATAGCTACTATCGTTCATCTCTTGTTTCACTACTTTTTACCGTTTGGATCCCTACTTCATTTTTAAATTTATAATTTTTAATATACTAATTTGTTTAATTTTTGTTGAAGCATATAGCTAGCTATAAACATGTATGTGACTGTTCCATTAGGGTGACTGCTGTATTAGAGCATCTCGAGTCAGTCTGCAAAGATGTGAGCTTGCTCAAACAGGGTGTGGTTATCATGATTTCAATCGATTATTAAAGTTAGCCTTCCAACTTGAAGGTGTGTGGTCACTGACTAGCTATTCCGTCACCTAGCGTAAAAGGAGTGTGTCATCATGGTTTCAATTGATATATTGATAATGCGTAGAATAAAGAATGGGTGTGATTATTATTATTTGATCTTGCGACCTATTGTGAAGATACAGGTAGCTATCTAGTAACAGTTCCTCCATATGTTAGCATAGTCTAAGCGCCTTAAGGTTGCGGAATAGTTTTAAAATGCGTGGGCGGAACAAATTACAAAACCTGCTTTAACCCAAGCAGGGATAAATAATTTCAAAAACTGTGTTGTGTTAGCAATACAACTAATTGTGCTTGTTTGTTTTTACTACAGAACAACGACGGTTCTTGGGTGTGTGGTCCACAGCAGAGCGATGTTTTATAAAAACGCGCCGCCAAAAACCAGACTAACAGATTACTGAATTCTTATAATTTCACCACAAGTGATTAAACAACTAAAATATCTAGGTCCTGTGGAAGCGATTTTTTTAAGTTACTGGTTGTATAGATGTTTTATTGAAGTTTTAGTAGTTTTTCGAGTGAAACAAGCTCTTTGAAGGCTTGTATCTGAGTCACTGGGAAGAAACACGCCAAAAACGCTTCCACAGGACCTAATAAATTTAATGTACAGTATCACTATGCCCTAGAAATGCCAATACAGCCTACAGCTTTTGCTGTATTTGGCGGCGGAAAAACATGGTAGTGACAGCTGGAACTGAGCGATGGAACTGGCTTACTTGTGTTACTACAACAATTGTAGTGTTCCACCTGCCTCAAACTAAACTGTAGCTACATAAAAGCATTAAATATGAAGGGCTTCACCTTCATTTGAAACTTTTCATGCTGCTAGACTGGTTTTATGGTCTTCTCAAAAAGAATCGATAGGCATTCAAAATTTTGAACGATTGCCCGTGACTATACCGTAACCTTAAATAATCTTGTGGCGTCTATTACGCTGCTTAAAGAAGTGTTGATATGGAAAATTAACGCCTCGATATGGTTTCGTTGTATGAAGAAGACAAGCAGCCTAATTGAAGATGAAAGAAAAGACAAGGCACAGAGGACCTACGGAACCCCCAAAAGGCACATCCCATTGATGAGTTTGTTATTGTGGCGTAAATGGTGGCCGTGTGCTGCTTCATTTGGCCTGTAGCCTTGCGACTGTGGTCAGTCAGTGAAGCAGTGAGGCTAAAATTCGAGTTTTGGCGATTTAAAAAAATTTATATCCGGCCACCTGTACGTGTTTTGTTGCATTTGATGTTGTTTTATGTATTATATGGACTAGTACTATTCCACGAAGGTAATTTTGGTAACGTAAAATGTCTCTAGGGTGACTGTTAAAGGTGGAATTTTGAGTGGCACGTGAAAGTTTCACTGCAATCCCTACTTAAACGGTACTACCGTACCATTTGATGACCTACAATGAGGTATATATAATACAACATGGTAGTAACTGTATATTGGGATCATGGAATTTCTCACAAAAAATATTGGCCAGAAACCAGCCTTCATGGTGCCTTGACAGTATTGGTTAGGTATAACCAAGCCCAAAAATGCCTTCAGTATGACCCAAATGCTTCTAATAGAAATTTATAGAGAATTTTTCTTTCTACTGCCTGCCTGACTAACTAACTGACTTACTAATGCTTTCAAACAAGATAATTTGATGATAGCCACTGGGCTATGGGCTTGATTTTAACATCACTTCAGCCTGACAGATACCATTTGGCATGTCGCAGTACAGTGCATACAATGGTCGCAGTACAGTGCATACAATGCATGCATCATTTACAAAGTAGAAAATAAATAGCTATGATAGTGGAACAGTGGCTACCTGGTTAAAACCCTGGTACCATACTTTGCACACTTTTTATCCTGTGGTGATCGTTCTATCAAGAGTACATAATAAATATTATGTACTCTTGGTTCTATATAGTAACTCAACCCCACCATTTTATAACTCTGTATCTGTTACTCCTTTGGTTTTCAAACCACCAAAAGGTACTTCTGCAATGTTTGGCTATATACACACTAGGGCTGGAACAAAGCTTTGAAACCTTCAGAGGTTTTGTAATATTGGAAGGTGGTTTGCCCCTCCAAAGCTTCGTAACCATGGATACTGCCATGTGTAATCAGTCAAAATGCCATATCTTCTTGGAAGCACCCAATGATAAGGATACTCCAAATAAATTGTTTCCTGTCCGGCACCCAGGCATGTCTTTTTGCTCACAGGGCTGAAAATCAGTATTTGGTTACCACCCACACATATCCCTTGACTCTAAACCTCGTTATAAATTCTTACTTCCTGATTCACTTTTGAAGTATTCCAATGATGGTGATTTCAACTGAGTCTGTCTTCGCACAGCTTGAGGCTCATCTTGGGGTTCAACCATCCTGTGTGTACATGCGCATCAAATATATTTTGTAAATATATTTAGTGGCGCTTGGAACTCGGACTCTTCTTGACCTCTCGAGCCCGGCCGTCCTCGCATCCGACCACATATATCTACTGCTACTTCGCCCTGTCAATCTATCTCGTGTCAAGAGATGTCAGGTGGTATAATTAAGCAGTACGCACAGAACGTTGTTAACTATTCGTCGGAATACGGAAGAAGTGGGAGCAGCTCATACACTGCCAGTAATCTTGCTGGAAATCCATCACTTTCCGGACGTTATGGAGACTTCACTGAAGCGTTCGTATTGGTAAGAATCTGCATTGTATGTTGTCATTCACTTTGTCCCTGCATAATATACCATGCATGACCACAACACTGCAGTAAAAGGATAATGCAGACAATGATTCAACATTTTCAAGCAGATCTGGTCGAAATAGTCACCTCAAAGTTGACCTTGACTGATGATTAATCTTGGTTGCTGATCATAATACCTACAGTCCTTTAGTAGGGTTGGCAATGAAAAAATCGACCTTCTTTAGATTAACTTGTAACTCAGGGGATGGAGCCTACCAATGGTCTAGTTATACATGGTGGGTTCAGTAGTGACCAAATACCTTCTGTTTGGGATGTAGCAGTGTCAAATTTTTGAGGGATTTCGGCTCATTTTCATAAAAAATGGGTAGGAACATCTAGAATGTTGTCCATTGCTTTTTTGGGTTATTGGGTGAAGTGCTTTACAAAATACACTTGCTAAAAAGGTGATTCACTGTAATTCAATTTTCAATAAAACGGCGCTTGACGGGTCTGCAATGAAAAATCAGCCAACTGAAACTCACTTAACGAAGTCCAAGGTTGGTTTACTAACTCCCATGGCCAGGCACCTTTTTGGACCTTATTAAGTGGAGATTTACAGTGTTTAAGTGCCAACGCAAACTGATGTCCTCGCTCATGCTATGACTTAGAAACTCGCAGCATCTGTTTCACCAAGAATACGCTTCCGTTTTCGATAGTATAGTGACCACCATGTAATGCACTATTCATGGAAACAATGAAGTACTCTAAACAACGTTATTGATGCTGCTGCCCATTTGTATCTAAAAACCTGAAAAATCATGAAAAATTAAAATGCGCGCTACAGAAACAGCAAGGGAAATCACCGTATTATTACCCTATGGTTTTGATGTAGACTTGGGTAGAATTGATCACCCAGAGTTGGAGGAGAAACTATAGAGGTTGATTTTTCCATTGCCAACCCTACCTTTAGGGAAACTTTGGTGGATGTTTGGCCTGATGAAAAAAAGTAATTTGGCAAATTGTTTTGCTTCCATGTTTACTTAATTAGCTATTAATTTTGGCATGCCAGAACAACTCCTTCTCAGACTGAAATCTGGAGATAGGTGCATAACATACTGATCACAAAAGCAATAAGTCCATGCCAAAGAATGTATGATCTGGCTAAGCAAGACTACTATAGAGGAGGGTGATTCAACCAAATATTTCGCTTGTGAGGAAAACAGCCACATCACCCTGGCTCATTGTGTATTTTACAGGTATGCAAACCTGCTTATGATGGAACTAAGTAGTCCCATGAGTAACTCTGTACAACCAAGGGCTTCTGGTCCATCAATCTTGCCATCAACCTAGAGTCCTCCCAGTACTATCAACTATTGGTAAACCTGATAGTACATGTGGTTTTCTTAAACCTTGGAGTCCAGAGAAAACGTGAGTCTTGCCTGCATGGTGATTACAATATCAGTTTGGACTTTGATGTTAATACTACCATTTACAATCAGTCACTGTACTTTGTTTTGTAAAAGCACTGAGTTTTGGCTCAAATTACTAAATCAAGGTTGGTGTGTATAACTTTATTATATTAGACTAGTCATAGACACACACACGCACACACACACCAGAGGAGGTATGACATACGTTAAGCACTATCAAAAAGAATTCATGTTAATTGCATGTTTTGACTTCTAAGCTGATGCTTAATCTTACTTTACGCCTAAATTATTGGATTTAATTATGGAGACTTTGAGTACAATTTCCAGTACTATTCTCTTCCATTGTTGGTGTTTGCCCTCCATTTCATGCAGTAAGCTTTTCGTCATGTGACGACATCTTCAATCACCCTGTATATCAATATCAAACCACTAGGGTTCAGTGGGGTTCCCCATGCCATTACATTACAGATTAGAAAAGCCACCTAATTTTCAATGAAACCCTCCTAAAGTTGATTTTTAATTGCTGTGTACAAATCCTATGGGCTCACGTCAGTGTGTCATACCTCCTCTGCACACACACACACACACACACACACACACACACACACACACACACACACACACACACACACACACACACACACACACACACACACACACACACACACACACACACACCTTGTAATGGGAACAACTACATTACCATAACGAAAGTGCAGTTACTTCAGCACTTAAAGTACGTCCAACTTCCTATGCCTGCCAGTGATACATTGTAAATGATACTCCACATATTGGGTCAGCAAAGTAAAGGGATCTGGTTGGTGCACTGTATAACCAGTTTTGTTTCTGTATCCCTCTAATTTACTGTGATTACAGTTAACCAATATTTGATTGGCGTGAAGAACTGTGGTAGCAGGTTATGTTGAAAGTGCAAAATGTTGACACCAATAAACCGGTTTTATACCAATCAGAGTGGGAAGTGCAAAACAAAATCTGCTTTTCCCAACTGATGGACAGAAGAAAAAACAGCCATTTCTATATATTTACAGGTGGTTCCTCATTAGGCCACTTATCCACTGCTGTAGCTACTGTTGTATTTATATTGTTGTATTATATTATGGCATTTAATTCCTTGGTTAACTGGTGCATCTATAATTATTTGCTATTGTAAATGTTTTGTTAGCGTACATATGGTCCATGGTGGAAAATCACCCCATCCGCAGTAAGGGCATTGAAGAAAAGACCTGATCATTTCAAGAGCCAAGATTTTGTAGGTTAGTCATGTAGCCAGTTGTTTTTTGCACACTGTATGAATGCTTTGAAATGAACAGTAGATGTGGCTGGTTCAAAATGACTTGTAAAATTCTCTAATGTAATAGTATAAAACTGTTTATGTATCCACATACGTAGTAAACGTCTAGCTACTTTATGAACCAGAATTTTCTCTCTCTTTGCGTGTAGGTATGTGTGTGCATGCAGCCCTGTACTAAGGCAGTCACAAATTAAGGATGGCTTGTGATAAAGACAGTTTAATAGTAATGATACGTATATCATCTCTAGCTGCTGTATAGAAACACCATTCATGTACATGGCACTCTTATGCTCCAACCAGTTGTGGCAGGGCTAAAATTGCAATTGTGATTGGGTCTGGGAAAACCGGTTTTATCATCCAGGTGTGATTAATTACAAGGCTACATAAAAATACAAGAATACGCTATGAAAAAGTTCACTGTCATAATCAACCAGCCTAGTGTTGAGCCTTATGAGCAGTCTGGCGCCTCTGGCCAAATGGCTGTGCACATTGGATAAATACCTGTGCTGTAAATGCTCTTTCATTTTTAGTCAGTTTTGACCCCTGAATGGCCCATAACTTGGCTTAATTCATCCCTACGTGTTCCCCTTTTATTTTGTAAACAGCCTTTTTACATTGCTCAACCTCAATATATTGCCTTTTAAAATATTTTGGCTATATAGTACAACACTGAATACTCAAGAAACTTTCATAGCTCTACTTTGTAATCAAATTACATTCAGATGTGTACTGCACTTTCAAGTTGACCAGGTAACCTTATACGGTGACAGAATTCAGTACAATAGTCATTCCAGGAAATGTGATATTGTCATGGATATATAGTGGTGTTTTAGTATGAAAGTAGCTTCCTGTGAGGCTGTGACGTTGACTGGTTGTATAGTGCATATATATATACACATTATATTGTATTGTTGTAATTTTGCAGAGGGACAATTTTTAGTTTTGAGATAGATGCACAGATTTTTAGGTCAACATTTTCCTATTCAATGTGGCACGTCTTGAATGCACATCTTCTTCAATTGAGATTGTTTCTGTACAACAGACACCATAAGATGAACAGCAGCAATGTGTAGTATTTTGCTTGCCTATTACGTATATACGTACGTAGTATTGAGTAAAAATCCTGATAATTTAATTTAAAATTCATGGACAGCTAAGCAACCACATGATTTGTGAAATGCATAATTTGAATGCATATGTTACATATAGGTACATGATGTACAGTGTACTTCCTGGACATACATACATACGTATCTGTATCATACAGTACGATAGTAACTGTATAGTAGGGACCACAAAGGAGTAGGCGTGGCCCACAAAATAATATCACCCAAAAACCAGCTATTTTCTATTCAACGGAATTTTCTACCGTCAGAGTAAGTAACTGACTGATGTCTTCAGACAAGCGTAACTCAATAATGGCTAAGGCTATGGGCTTAATTTTTTCACTGTTTGACGTCACTTCGGCCCGAGATGTGCCTTTTGGCATACCGCAGTACGTACAATGCATTCTTCATGGACTTACAGTGTCCTCCTCTGTGTCCCATTCATCTTTGCTGACAGCGAAAAAGTGTCGATTTGGCAATAGCACATGATGGCTTCCCTTCGTAACAGAAATCGTCTGTTATTTGTCATAGTGACTATTTTGATAGCAGAGGTGCTTTTCAAACAGCTCTTGATTCGTACTGCTGTGTAACAGGTTGAAAATAGCCGACACCGAAGCGTAATGGATACTTCACTTTTCAAACAATAATTGATATAACTGGGGTGCGCGGCACCATTTCTTCTTTCGGTAGGCATGGATTTCAAAGGCGCTTTTCGATTAGAAATGCTGTGTAATGGGTTGAACATAGCTGACAACAAAGCGTAATGGATGCTTCACTTTTCAGACGATAATTGAGGCGTGTGGTGCCATTTCAGATGCAGTGTGCATGGGTTCACCAGTCATAATAATTTATTTACAAAAAAAAGCTAACAAACAAGTAAACTGAAAAATTTGGAATTTTCAACTAGAGTAGGGACCATAACACATCAATAAAAGTATTGAAACAAGCCGGAGTAGTGGACAGTATTAAATCACAGTAAAACAATAAGAAGTGTCATGCATATCCCTACTGTTCATTTCCATTGTGGTATCTTGTGCACAGTAGGGATATAACACTTCTTATCGTTTTACTGTGATTTAATATCGTCCATTACTCCGGCTTGTTTCAATACTTTTTATCGATGTGTTATGGTCCCTACTCTAGTTGAAAATTCCAAAGTTTTCTGTATACTTGTCTTATTGTGTTGGGTGGACATTTTTTCCACTAGAACTACAGTACTCAAAACCAGTCACTCCTACTGGAATTAACATCTACGAGAATTATCACCCTGGAGCTGTTGTGAGGATTTTAGCATGTAATTCTGTTTCGGAAGATGTAGCCTCCGGAGAAGTGAGGTGTGTATGTAGACTGTGTAATACATGTACATGCTGTGTAAACATATTTCTTGTATACATTTGTGGTTATTGCCTTGAATGATAGTCTTCTAAATGAATAACTGAGAAAACAATGGCTTGCAGACTGTAAGTTTAGGCTCCTGGTAATCACAATGTTGGAAGTGAACCCAACCCAAGCATGATAAATCAGTCTCCTTTCACAAAAAAATCTATTAGTATTTTACAAATTTGTCACAGTCTGTGAATGTTTTCAGACTTTTATTAATTACAGTATATACATGTAGAATCAGTATACGATTGTATGCTGCGTATTTGCTTTCAATGTGTTAACTTTCATGTACTAAAGTACACAAAAATTTTTAGAATTTTCTACTAGAGTAGGGGCCATAGCACATCGATAAAAAGTACTAAAGCAAGATGGAGTAGTGCACCATATTAAATCACAGTAAAACAATAAGAAGTGTTTAATGCCTACTGTGCTCAAGATACGTACCATAATGGAAATGCACAATTGGGATATAACATTTCTTAGTGATTTAATATCCAGCTTGTATCAGTACTTTTTATTGATGTGCTATGGTCCCTACTCTAGTTGAAAAGTCCAAAATTTTCTATGTACCTTGTTTGTTAACTTTTTTTGTAAAATATAATTATTATGAATGGTGAACCCATGCGTACTGCATCAAAAGAAAGAAATGGCACCCCAGCTATCAATTATCATCTGAAAAGTGAAGTATCCATTACGCTTCGTTGTCAGCTATGTTCAACCCATTACACAGCATTACGAATCAAGAACTGTTTGAAAAGCACCTCCACAATCAAAGAAGTCACTATAAAATATACAGATGATTTCCGTTATAAAGGGAAGCCATCATGCACTACTGCCAAATTGACACCTTTCACAAAGATGAATTGGGACACAAAAGGAGGACCTGATAAGTCCATGAAGAATGTATTGTATGTACTGCGGTATGCCAAAAGGCACGTGTCCAGCTGAAACAACGTCAAACAGTGAAAAAATCAAGTAGCCTTAGCCGTTATCGAGTTATGTTTGTCTGAAGGCATCAATCAGTCAGTCAGTCAGTAGAAAATTCTGTTTAATAATTTTAAAAAAAAATCAGCAAT